>NC_090259.1:43022980-43047980 GCF_037325665.1 Littorina saxatilis
GAAGAGCTTGGGGAGACAAATGTCGTCGCATCCTTTTCTTGTCTGCAGAGGTGCCGCTGTCGGCCGCAGGCTGTGTCTCCGTTTCCCTTGAACAAGGGGTAGCCTACGTCTTCTGGATATGGGCAGCAGTCTATTTTACTTGGCCAAAGACTGTTTTCGGCAGAAAGAGAGAGAGAGAGAGAGAGAGAGAGAGAGAGAGAGAGAGAGAGAGAGAGAGAGAGAGAGAGAGAGCGAGAGGACGGGGAGTAGTGTGTGTGTGTGTGTGTGTTTCCATTGGCGTTATTATCCAAATAGTCAAGAGCTGACAGCTTAAATGCAACGGTGTACGATTTGATTCGCGGCATCTTGTAATCATGGACTTGCAGGCGTTTAGATCCAAGGCGTGCAGACACACGTGGGTTTGCAAGAAAGGGAAATCATTCACAAAACTAGCAGATCAAGTGCGGAATTTTTATTTCGCCTGATTTCAATGGTGTAAAGTGGGGGGTGGGCGCTTACAAGGTACTATACCCTATGCACGGTTTTGGACTAAAAGTGGGGGGTGGGCGCTTACTCGATACTGGGCGCTTACAAGGTACTTTACCGTATATAGGCCAAGATAATACGGGAAGCAGCCCTGGGCAATCTGCAAAAGGCCCAGCCTTCCGGCAGTGGTGAAGGCAAGTCTCTCATTGATATATTCTCTGCATATCCAGGCCAAAACTAAAGATAGTTGCAGCAGAGTTCCCACAACAAACAAGCATAAATGAAACATAGAATTAATGGTTGGACATATTTGTACTCCCAACTGTATTTTTTTTTGTTTTTTTGTTACTCTGTTGTGTGTTATATTTTGATTCAGTAAAAATGTCGATTGCTAAGTTCACTTTTGTTTTCAAATCTTGTGTGTGAGTTTGTGTGATTAGAGATGAATTATTCAAAAAACGCAAGGAAAACAAGGTTGGCATTATCCTCCTACATTCGGTAATATTAGGCATGTATGAAGTCTAAAGTTCCGCAACATCTACAGTTTCATATATTTTAATTAAGCACAAGGTCACACGGAAAACCCATTCTTCTTTTTTATGCCAATGGTGACAAGACAACAAGCGACCCTAAACTACCTGTTGGCCGGCCGCACTGCTTGACCTCAGTACCAGAGCGACCGCAAGCAAAGCCCGACTTGATATGGTGATCTTTGATTACTTTTCCTTCACTTATCCAAACATTATTCTCTTCCTGAATTTTTATAAGCCAGACTCCATGGCAAACACCTAGCAATGACCAGGATCAGAAATACATCTCACTTTATACACTTAAGCCAAGTCTGAGTAGTCTGTTATTCTTCTTTCTTGATTGATTGCCTCCCTTTTACCATAAAATTCTCTGATTTCCAAATCTGAGATGCATGCATCAGTTTTAGTGTTATGTCTGCAATAAATTTAGTTTCTGTACATTTATCATAATTATTCCAATAAATTGACTTGCACTAAAGCTAAGTTAGAGAGAGAATTTACTGACAACAATTAAATCAGATCTAGAGTGAGTTGTTTCAACATAAAAACAAGCATTATAATTGTACAATCACATAGACATGTATACACACTTTGGACTGAACTCTCACTCTGTAATACAATTTCAAACGTTGAATTTAATTACTATTTCTTCAAGCTTTGCCATGCAAAGGGCAATATTTTAACAAGTCTCAAATGTATGTTCTGTTACTCAAAATAATCCCTTTAACTTCAAGTAATATTAATTATAAATTATTTATAACACCTTATACGCACATATATGTAGATAACCAATTCTAACTTCATATGACTATAATTTGATTTTCAATTTGTTTCACTTCCAAAGTCAAATAATCATACAGCAAATAGTACACAAACTCATTTCAATTCATGGACAGATCCAGTTATCAATATGTGGTTATTTAGGAATGTAATGGCACTAGAAATAAAATAATTAATGAAGATGTAAGATCTAGCTCCAGGTGTGTTCAGCTACATTTGGTGGGCGTGACCCCCCCCCCCCCCCCCCCAGTTTGATTTGGGTAGCCCCAACCAATCCTTTTTTTTTCCTTCGACCCAAACACTTGACTGACTATTAGGGTTTAACGTCCTCTTAGACCAACTGGTCTATATTGGGACAGGTATTGGTAATACGCTGAAGATATGGTGTGATACTTTTGATTCGAACAAGCCCGCTGTGGCTGTCTTTTTCGACACACCAGCATTGGGTTTGTCTCGTCAAAGTATCGAAATACGATCATGATAATCAGAGACGAGAGATGATGCATGCGTGTCTTCGTGTTTTCCAAGCCCCGAGACTTTCGCTGTGAACGTGGGATCTTTTTCGTGCGCATGTGTGCACACGGGGGTGTTCGGACACTGAAGAGAGTCTGCACAAAGTTTACTCCGAGAAATAAATCTCTCGCCGAACGTGGGGATCGAACCAAACCAAACACTTTTAACTTTAACCCCCCCCCCCCCCCCCCTTATAGAGGATGAGTGAGTGGCCAGCAGCAAATAAAGATGTACATTCCAACAGATCACTGAAAGTGACGCAAGGCTGCCTAAATGGCAGGTAAAAATAGTTATACACGTTAAAAATACACTCAAGCAAAATATGTGAGTGTACGTGGGAGTTTCAGCCCATGAATGTAGAAGAAGAAGATTGGATCTTTGGTAAGGACGGGTCCTGAGGCAAATCCACACAGCCCAAATATTTGACAGTTCAGTGTCTTTGAAAAAGTTATGGTTGAAGAACAAGATTTTCAGTGAAGAGTTGAGAGTCCCATGTGACTGCCTGGCTGGTGATGATGGTTGTTTAGTGGCCGCTTGGTACCGAGGTATGAGCAGACAAGAAGACCCTCTGCCTGCAAACTACAAATACAAATTACAACACAGCAGTACCCATGTCAGAGATCCATGTGCACACCTACTAATGCATAATGAAGAATAGCATGTACTAAAGTAATTTGCGAAAGCAAGTACAGCTGTACAGGCTGATGAAGCAAAGTAGCACTAGCAGTTACTTCAAGAAAGTCACTGTCCTGCAAGATATGTCAAAAGCCGGTATATACCACACAAACAAATTATGTTCAGTGTCAGTATGAGTGACCATCAGATATGTATTTATACACAAGTGACAAGAGCATACAATTTTACAAATGATCAATAAATGGAGGTCAGCTGGGTTCTTACCTGGCTTTATTTTTTACGCAGGTTCACTTGATAATAGACATATGCTTGTTTGGAATCAGTAGCGAAATAAGAAACAGGCCGCAGCCAGTATGAAACGTTTAAAGCGCGCCCCAGTTGGGTGCTTCTTTTTTTGTGTGTCAATTTTACAGACAACAGAAATGTCTGAATGTGCAGCATCTATTTGGTTTAACCAAATTTAACTCAATAAAGTACCACTGAAAAAGTTGCTTTTGCATTTGACTGACTATTAGGGTTTAACGTCCTCTTAGACCAACTGGTCTGTATTGGGACAGGTGTTGGTAATACGCTGAAAATATGGTGTGATACTTTGATTCGAACAAGCCCGCTGTGGCTGTCTTCTTCGACACACCAGCATTGGGTTTGTCTTGTCAAAGTATTGAAATACGATCATGATAATCAGAGATGAAAGATCATGCAAGCGTGTCTTCGTGTTTTCCAAGCCCTGAGACTTTTGCTGTGAACTTGGGATCTTTTTCGGGGGTGTTCGGACACCAAAGAGTCTGCACAAAGTTGAATCCGAGAAATAAATCTCTTACCGAACGTGGGGATCGAACCCACGCTGATAGCGACCAACTGGCTACAAAGCCAGCACGCTACCAACTTAGCTACGTCCCCGCCAATTGCATTTGACCAGATACTTGTAGTTGCAAACCGGGTTATCCACCATATTTTGAACTCCCACCAGGCGACCGGGCAGTAGATTTGGCCATCTCTAAGCAGTGAAATCATGTTAATAATTTAAAGCCTTCTACAGGGTCAATTTGTTTTGATGCTTGGCCATTTGGATGCCAAACACCATGTGACACAAGATCAATGCAATGAGCATTTCTTCTTTTTTTTTTTTTTTTTTTTTTTTTTTTTTTTTTTTTTTTTTTTAAACATAAGTTTATTTCAACAAATGTTACAATCATGACATGTATACAAAAGACACAGGTAACAGCAACAAGCTAGAAGCTAATAGTGGTGTTCCTGCATGGATATTATAACGTAAGGCGGTAACGGCTGAACAATTTGTCTAAATAAACCAAATTGGAAATCCAAAGCATCATCATTATAATCATCCTCATCTCATTAATCATCCAAAATTATCATAACATAATAAACGTTGCATAATCATTATAAAGAAAGACAGTAAGAGGAAGGAAGGAGGGGAAGAAAAGGAATAAAAAGAAGAGGGATGGGTAGGAGTTGTGCAGAAATTAAAGTTGTTGTCCGGCTTGTGGAGCATTGATTCTGGTTTGCCCAAAGCGGCCTGAACGTTCAATGAACGAGTGTACTCTTGACAAAATGTTCCTGTTCAAATCTAGAGAATACTGTCTGTCTCCATTTAGAAGGTGGGGGAGGTGAATACTGTGGTTAGGGAGGGTATGTGTGGTTTCTTGACGTGCTTCGCGATAATTTGGACAATCTAATAGGAAGTGTTTTACGGTTTCGGACGGAAATGTGCAGTCACAAGATGCATCTGTAGCAACGTGTCGTCTCACTAGATCGTTATTAAGATCACTTATATATAGCCTGAGCTTACAGTGAATTGTTTGTGATATGCGATCTCCAGAATACCAATAACACGGCAGACTTAAATCGTTTTTTGACAAAAAGTTCTTGAAGGACTTACTAAGTTTTATGTAGTCTGGTAAAGAATTCCAGAGTTGTGTTGTAGATGGGAGAAATGAGTTTTTGTATAATTCAGTGTTAAACGATGGAACTTTCCTATCTATCGCGCTGGCGATATGGATTATTAGTTGATATTAATGGTAGCAATATCGCAAGTAAGTAGTTTGGCACCTTACGGTGTACAATCTTGTGAAATAATATCGATTTTTGACGTTTACGCCTCTCTTAAAGTGAAATAAAGCCTGATTCGTCGTACAGTTGTTGATGGCTTGTACCGCGGACTGCTCCAACAATGGTCTTCATCTTCAAAGCTTCATCTTTGGCGGGAAGTGATATCTGAAGAGGTTGATTTTGTGTGTTAGTGTTAGTGTTAGTGTTAGTGTGTGTGTGTGTGTGGGGGGGGGGGGGGGAGTTTTGTGCAATAACGCATCCTTTGAACACTTCTATGACAAATGACCAAAATATCGTTTTTCTAGCTAAGGACCCGCTCCTGCCAAGGGTATAGTACCTAGTAAACGCCCACCCCCCACTTTGGGGCAAAACTGGTACATAGGGTGGGTGGGCGTATTCAAGGTAGTTAACGGTAATATCATGTTAACCATCAATTTAAAAAAAAAAAAAAAAAACCTCATTCTCGCCTAAAATTAATTTTTTAAATCAATTTTGATATTACAACGTACTCTTTTGCACACGAAGAAAATAAACAAAAACAAACAAAATTAATGACAAAGAGTAAAACAAAACAAAAAGTAAGGCCTGATGGCGATTCGATCTCGACTCAATCGCGCATCAGGCGAATTCGATAACCGTTCGGCTACGGAATCAGACACCAAATTCTCGCCACTGTAATGCATTAAACAAGACGCAAGCACGCTTTTGCAACACGCCGTTATGATCGAGGATCGGTTGAAATCTTTCGCGAGCAGAAGCTCGTATTTGACCGCAATGCATCGGTGCTTAAATGACACCAATGTGTGTCCATGAGGGACATAAATCTACGAACAATATTTGAACAAGATTTATTCGAACTTGACCGTTTTAATGGACAGTGTTGGTGAAGTTACTGACAGGTAGCGACTTTACAGGAGGGGGAGGGGTCCTCTAACTTTACAGCTCGGAGACAACCCGGTAAGGACTTACCGGTGTTTCATAAATAACACTTAGCAGTTGGCGGACTTATTGAGTTTTACAGGCCAGTATTTGAGTTGCAGCTTTTTCAAGAATAAATCTTGTTGAAATATTGTTTGTAGAGAGGAGCAAGCATGAGGAATCTCCAATTCTAAAAATAACCAATTCTGGTAGCTGCCGACCTTCCGCCAGACACACATTAATACCGGGGGGAAATAAATAATTACTGGGCAGTAAAAATAAATACCGGGCGGTAGTTAAACGACAGTTTGACTTTAAAGGACACAATTTTGCAGCTTTTTCAAGAATACGAGCCCTGGTTGGTATTGTCTGGGTGGCCGAGTGGTAACGCACTTGCGCTCGGAAGCGAGAGGTTCCGAGTTCGACCCTGGGTATTCGTAGCGTTCATTAATTAATTCATATTGTTTACATGTGCCAATAATGTTATAAAACTGTACCTAAGGGGATATGATAACGATTGGCTGTAGCTTTCGAACACAGAAACAATTATTTCAGTATTGCAAAGTGGTGTTGATAGTGTCGAATGTAAACTGAACAATCTCAAACGCCATCTTTGGTTTACGAAACGTCACGAAGTGACGTCAACGGTCTAAAAATAGCCCAAGTCCTGGAGAACTGTTGCTAAACAATGCAATACAGAATTAATTATTTCTCGTAATCGGTAAGGACTTCAAACCTAAAACTTTGCAGGAAGCTTAATTTATACATCCCCGCAACGATGGGAAAAGCCCTGGAAGTAATTAAACTAATCAAATAGGACTATGTCAGCCTTTAAGAGAAAATTGGGCAAGCAAACCCGCGTAAGACACGCCATGGCCAGTCGACAATGATTTGGTCTATTTTGTTACGTGGGTGTGTTTGTCCGGGGGATGTTTTTCACAGCCAGAGTTATTTCAGGAACTCGTATAAGAGACATTACAGTTTCATCTCACAAGCACGTAAGAGGAGCAATCCACTCACAAGGCCAAAATCGTTACATTGCAAAAATATCTGATGACTTGCCCCTTTCATCTACATCAGATCTTAATAACTCGATCAATCTTCTAAGCTCGTGCAGATTAATATTATCATCGCTTTTTCAAACTGATATGAAAATTATACATAATATACTTCTCTCAGCTCCTTCCAATAGCTTAACAACAATATTTCCTAGTTCCGACCGTAAGCTGATATAAATATGTACATACTCCTTTGTTCTCCTTCAAACAGCATGCACCGATGTTTATACATTACTCTAATGATCATTTGGCTAAACAGCTTTCAGGCACTCGCCATTTGTTGAGCATTTTCTGGTTTAAAGGCGCATCCCATACCGTGTAAAGAATTTGACTCAGCAAGTCAGGTCTGGTCGTGGTTTTACATTGGATGAGACCATATGCCTCCACTTGGAAACATACTAAAAATCAACAGCTTCGTTGTCTCTGTGCAGAGTGGAAAGTTTTAATGAATAAATTTAGTATGAGCCGATTGTTGTGTTTTTGAAATAAAAACCATCAAACATTTTCACTGTTGAAATTTCCAACATGAAAATGTCAACATGAAAATTTCAACATGAAAATTTCAACATGAAAATGTTAACATGAAAATGTCAACAAAATGAAAATTTGATCACGTGCACGTACAGTAAGCAGTCAGGGTTGTGAGTTTTGGCATTTGTTTGTTTGTTTGTTTGTTAGTTTGTTTGTTTGTTGCTTAACGCCCAGCCGACCACGAAGGGCCATATCAGGGCGGTGCTGCTTTGACATGTAACGTGCGCCACACACAAGACAGAAGTCGCAGCACAGGCTTCATGTCTCACCCAGTCACATTATTCTGACACCGGACCAACCAGTCCTAGCACTAACCCCATAATGCCAGACGCCAGGCGGAGCAGCCACTAGATTGCCAATTTTAAAGTCTTAGGTATGACCCGGCTGGGGAGTTTTGGTATGTGTCCAAGTGGAGATATTCTTATCCCACGTAAAAGCTTACCCAGAGATGGTGAGCGGAAAGCTAGGACTATGCTTGTAAAGCATAGCGAAAAGGTCTGTTTTCTAACCCAAACACTAGGTAAGCATTGGATTCAGTGAAGCTTTTTTTTTTTTTTTTATTTTTCAAATTTGCCAAGCACATTATTGTGGGGCTTTTAATCAAAAAATATTCAAGCATCCGTCTACAACGTATCCTCATTCATCCTTCAACATTTACACAATACTGAAATATCTCAATGCTAATTCATATCCTAACATCACATTCAAATCAATAGGTCTACCATATCTATACTTACTGATACACATTTTTGAAATGAGCAAAATATGATTAATAATTTTGTTTATGGGGGTTTGCACTTCTGGAGAGTATCCAAACAATACATCTTTTTCTGTTAATATAATATTTTCTCCCGTATTAACAAATATACATCTTCTAACATTTTCCCAAAACAATTTCATTTTACTACATTTCCAAAAGAAGTGTTCAATATAATGAGCATTTCTTCTACTTGAGAGCTACACAGACAATTAGTAGAGATACTCCTCCAGTGTTGGTGGATTCAGTCCAAAGAACTGTGATGTCTCACTGCCATGTAGGCAAGTATGACAGTTGGACAACAAAACTCCAACCAGGTAGAGTTTCCCTACAGGGGACAAGAACAGCTTCAAATTTTTTTTGAAATCCAAAAATGCCCACAGCCTAACAATTTTTGAAAATTCCCATTCAACAGAGTTTCTCACCCTGCTCATTTCTGTGTTGAAGGCCTGTTGCTCTTCTGTGATCTGTCCACGGTACGGCCTCATCAAGTTAGGGGTCAAGGGGTAGGCTCGGTCCCCATACAGGTACATTTCATCTCCTGCTGGAGTGACCATGTGCTGCTGCATGTGTTCAAGAATGCCACTACCATTCAGCAAAGCTGCGTCATGTCGTCGACCAACCAAGGGCCCAAAAACATTTGCCACAAGGCCATTTGGTGTCACGACACACTGAAACTTTAGAGAGTGCACCCTCTTATGGCCATTGTACACTTCTTGTTGCAAATGGCCTGGGCGACACATTAATCGTATTGTGCCGTCAACCATCCCCCAACAAAACTCCAGAGGAGCCCCCTTGGCATGTATAGCTGCACAGTACCGTTCCCGTTGGGGCACTGTCAGCCATGGCTGATTGAGGTTTGTTAGTTTGTCAGAAAACTGATCATAGATGAAGTCGATACCTACCTTGAACAGCACACACAACTCCGGCTTGGGACGATGAAACATCTGCGAAAGGTCAGCAAACCGGCATGGGTTGGTTGGTTGGTTTTTGGGGTTTAATGTCTCTTCAGCAGATGCTAGCTGCTATTCGAGACCGAACCGGCATGGGTAAGCCAACCTCCGCAGACAGATGCAGAGCACCTCCAATCCTGAAAAAAATCATAAATTCAAATGAGCCTGGTGAGTGTGTATGCGAATGTGTGTGGAGAGGCATATTCTCATACAGTCTTCAAGTTCAAAATAATAACACTGCAAAAGTTTTCTCACGCGCCTTAAAATATCCAGCCCGACATGCTTATCATCAGTGTGATTTTCAACTTATCAGGTTTGACACAGTTACTGGCTATACTGCACACACAAAAACAGTTACCCGACAAGAACAAAATAAAAATCTTTTTTTTTTGAAGGGGGGGGGGGGGGACACCACGAAGACAAAATCAATAAAAACAATTATCATAAAAAAAAGTTAAAACAAATAAGTCCTTTGCACATCAAAAGTAACTTCCCTTGAACTTGGATTCACGTAACAATGGCGGCCACTTCGTCAACTTGTAAAAAAAATATTCATTTATTTTGTTAAACTAATATGAATAAATTATCAGTATCAACGCATCTTTATTTATCCTGTTACCATATTTCAAAAATAATTTCACTCAACTCCACAGACTAAGTCAGTAAGTGGCACAACCAATTCACTATTAAGTATTATTTCTCTATTGTCTAAATAGAGTACTGTGTCGACCAAAGGGGCTAAAGTTAGTCAGGTACATTTTGTGATTCAAGTTCAAAATACATAGTTCAAATTTTAGATTTTAAGCAATCCCAAAATAAATTATGCCCCAACTCAACGCTCCGCTTTAATCTTTTACGAAACCTGAAATAGTAAAAACAACTCACTGAATATTCACAGTAAATGCAAACTTCATGACTTTGCGAATCAAATCATGGAGGAGGATCATTAAACTATCATTCTGACTGAAATACAACTCAACTTCACAGCAACCAGGGTAAAAAAATAAATCCTCACCACTGGCCTTGGTTCCTTGATTGTTCATTCCATCAGGCGCCTGCATAGTCCTCTGCATTCCCAAAAGGGCGCACAGTCTCCGAATCTCTTCCGCGCTGAAGCGAAATAAGTCCTCACATTCGATGGCTGTGAAGTGATCGAGGGCGAACTGGCCCTTCTTTCTGGCTGTTGAAATGTAGGTTAAACTTAGTGAAATCATGGATCACTTGTACACTTTATTCAATTAATTAGCCTGAAAATTCTGCTGAAGCTACTCAAATCAATACTGGGTAACAGAGGGAAAGTTAAACTCCAACATTTTAACTCGCCAGCTGGGCGAGTAACTTCAAGAAAGTCACTAACCTGGCAGAAATTTCGCCGCCCCGATACATACCAGTTACCACAATTGATCTGCAGTAGCGTTAAAACCCTTTTGGTTGCATTTGACCAGAATTTTAATTGGCCAGCCAGGTGAGTTGCGAGCCTGTTGTTACTAGCCAAGCGGATTGTTTACTCGCCCCTGCATAACAAATTACCCTTACAGGTTGAACTTGAAGCATGTTGGATAAATAGTTTCAACTGTGCATCTCAAAAAGCACCAGTTGACAGTATTCTGATATAAATACTGTGTATGTTTTAGAACACAGAAGTTTCCTTGTACTGAAGTAATTTGATCCTAGAAATAATAAAACTAGAACCAAGGTGCCTTGTGCTTAAAAGTCTGATAGAACCAGTAAGTGTAACATCCTTCTTGAAAGTACATGTATTGCTATCAAATTAAAATGACACAAGAACACAAACTGACAGTGACACAGACTCTGTGACAGAGAGTGGACTTAATAATAATATTCATGCTTTGATGAAACTAAAACTCTGACTGCAGATTTGGTCATCAGTTTCCATTTGATTTTGATTCTTGAACAGTAAATAGTTAAAACTCTATGTTTATAAACCATTAAATGTAAGTAACAAAGTCACACGGAAACCAAATCTAGGTGTAAGTGTTAGATCTACCCAATATCACTATCAGTATCACTGTTGATTCAGACAAGATCACTATCATGACTATGAAATCTAACCAAAAAAACATTTAATTTTTTACATGAACAACATTTAAAACCTAACCATAACCAATCCAAAGTAACCTCACCGGCCATAACCAAAATATACGCCTGTTCCTGACAATTATATTTCAGCGGAACCTTTAATGCCTTTAGAAGCTAGACCTAAGCTTTGACTTGTTTGCTAACCTGATCAAGAAGTGTGAAGACAACAAAATCATCTTCTGCGTCATCCTCGTCCCACGCCGCAAGCTCAAGTTGGTCCCTGGCATCCATGAAGATCGATCTTAAAACAAAACATAAACAGCGAGAGGATTGGAACATTTGCAACTTTTCACTGCATAACTCATCTTCCAGACAGTAAGCGAAATCGAAATCGAAAAGGGTGAATCGAAAAACTGAACACAACTCAAAAGCGGCCATTTTTTGTGTGTTTGAAATGTGAAAAAGCTTGCTCTGTTCAACGCTTAAATTACAGCATCAAACCAGGATTATATCACACATTAAACTGACATTTGTACCATTAAGTGGTTTAGGAACATACTAGTTATAAATAATCGTGTAAATAAACAAGCGTTCGCTCAGTTTTTACATACCTTTTGGGGCTCGTTATTTTCGTCGATTCAACCACAGCTCGTTAGCGGATCGAAGGAAGCATCCGTAAACTTTGACCCCTAACCTTTGAACTGCGCACACATCGCTGACGTCAACACATAAAAAAGTACCGATAACCACTAGCACTACCACTGGCACTGTACACTTAATCAGTCTATTAACGCGATGGCGTGGTGGTAAGACGTCGGCCTCCTAATCGGAAGATCGTGTGTACGAATCCCGGTCGCTGCCGCCTGGTGGGTTAAAAGTGGAGATTTTTCCGATCTTCCAGGTCAACTTATGTGCAGACCTGCTAGTCTCCTTCTCTTCTTCTTCTTCGTTCATGGGCTTAGACTCCCACGTACACTCGTGTTTTTGCACGAGTGGAATTTTACGTGTATGACCGTTTTTACCCCGCCATTTAGGCAGCCATACGCCGCTTTCGGAGGAAGCATGCTGGGTATTTTCGTGTTTCTATAACCCACCGAACTCTGACATGGATTACAGGATCTTTTCCGTGCGCACTTGGTCTTGTGCTTGCGTGTACACACGAAGGGGGATAAGCCACTAGCAGATCTGCACATAAGTTGACCTGGGAGATCGGAAAAATCTCCACACTTAACCCACCAGGCGACAGCGGCCGGGATTCGAACCCTCGACCTTTCGATTAAGAGGCCGACGTCTTACCACCCCGCCACAGCGCCCGTCTAGATCTGCTAGTGACTCAACCCCCTTCGTGTGTACACACAAGCACAAGACCAAGTGCGCACGGAAAAGATCCTGTAATTCATGTCAGAGTTCGGTGGGTTATAGAAACACGAAAATACCCAGCATGCTTCCCCCGAAATATAGAGTGCTGTCCCTTCTGCGCCGAGCGGCTGCATTTCAGGGCTCTCTCATATTTCGTACTGTGCGCCTTGAGTCGCCTTGTGGTGAGATATGTGCGCAAAATAAATTATCGTATTATTATTAACTACAAGACACACAGCTGTATAGACACACAGACACTTTTCAGGGGGTTCGTACAACATTAACTACAAGACACACAGCTGTATAGACACACAGACACACCTTGAGAGGGTTTCCGCGCAGGTCGAGTGTGACCAAGCCCGGCGTGGCGGTGAACCCAGTTTCATTGATTGCGACGATGGCGTTGAGGGAAAGGTTCAGGCGCGTCAGGCCCGAGAAAGAGGACAAGCTGTCGCCGCTGAACAGCTCCAAGGGGGCTCTCGATATCTCCAGTGACTGCAAATTAGGATGCTTGGCTTCTGACCCGCCTTTAAAGATGTGACTGACAGGGTTGGATGAGAGAGTCAGATGTCTCAGATTGTCCATCTCCACGAAAACATCCATGTCAAGCTCCGCGATGAGGTTGTTGCTCAAATCCAGAACCCTCAGGTTGTTGAGCGTCCTGAAGGCGTTCCCGTCAAGCCGAAAGATGTAATTAGTGCTGAGGTCCAGGGTCCTCAGGTTGGGCAGGTCCATCACAGATACCTGCACGATACTGCACCCGACAACCTCAGACACACCAGGTAGGTCAGACCAGTGACGTCACGAGGGTCCATGGCGGCGTCAGCTGCGTCCAGGTAACGCAGGTGGGGATAGTTGGCAGCAGGGAAGCTGAACGAGCAGACGAAGGCGTGACCCGGACACTGACACGCCCGAGGACAGTCGCGTTGACACAGACACTCGTCATCACTGTTAGGAAACGCTGCTGTTGCTGAACTTTGGTTCAGTTTTGTGTGTTGCATGTAGTTGACTTGTTTGTACTTTGTGGGAAAGTACTGATATTATATTTTGTAAACACAATATTTATGTTTGGACGAGAATGCAGGTGAACTTTCTAGTCTTGTCAAAACAAGTTGTTTACCACGTTGTTTTGAGGGAGTCATGCCAATACGTCCCAGTACCATTGTGTCCCAATACCATTGCGTCCCAAAAAAATGCCGTCTCATTGCGTCCCATTAAGCAATCCCATTGGGTCCCAATATCATTGGGTCCCAGTGCCATTGCGTCCCGTACCATTGCGTCCCAACAAAATTGCGTGTCGATAGGTCCCAAGAAAATTGCATCTCGATACGTCCCATAAAGGAATACCATTACGTCCCCGTACCATTACGTCCCAACACAATTGTTATTTGAGCAATGCTTGAACGCTGCGGTGGGCAGTGTGTGTGTGTGTGTGTGTGTGTGTGTGTGTGTGTGTGTGTGTGTGTGTGTGTGTGTGTGTGTGTGTGTTTGTGTGTGTGTGTGTGTGTGTGTGTGTGTTTGTGTGTGTGTGTTATGTACGTATGTATGTAGGTGTCTGTGTCTACATTTGTGCGTGTATGGGTTTCGCTATCTGTGTGTCTCGATGTCTATGTGCTGAAGGTTCGATGACTGGACAGTCAGTCTAGCTTTTCTCAGAAACGGGTTTAAACACCGTCTACTCAGTAAATAAGCATACAGTCATGTCATGCTCGGTTACATACAGTGGAATACAAAGCAGTGTCCTGTAATATAGCTATTCTGATGAACACGTGGGGGAATTCGGGGGCTGTGATTGGATGGTGTCTCCTCATCATCAAAGCATATTGCTGCCGAAGTCGGCCATTTTACTCAATATCCAAAAGCATATTGAGAAAAATGGCCGACGCATGGTTCCGGTTTACACATCTGTACCACGCGGCGATGTTTCTATCGACAACAGCATACACTGACAACTTAAAAAGCTGTTTCAACAACTGTGTTGTGAAATCGAATGCACTTGGAGTCAGTTTTTCTTCCAAAGTCAGAAAGCGTGTAGCGGTGTGCATGTCTGCGCGAACATGATGCGCGTAAGAAGTTTGTCTGCTATCAAAACCTGAGATCAACGCATCGACGCAAAAACTGTCATTTTGTAAGTTTGGAACAACAAAGCAAGGTCATAACAGCTATATAATCGCTAATATGTTTTCAGCGTAGCAATAGGGTCCAATATTTAGACTCGAACAAGTATAATGCGACTCGTCTTCGACTCGTCGCATTATACTTGTCTCGTCTAAATATCGGACCCTATTGCTACGCTGAAAACACAATAGCTGTTACTGTTTCGGTATTTTTCTTTGTGTCGAGCACCGCTAAAGCATATATCAATTTTACACTTCGGTTTAGGTTAGCGTGCTTCAGTTCATTTTAAAAGAAAGAACATGCTTACCTCAGAAAACCTGTAAGGAAAGCAAGGACCGCCTCAAAACAAACAAACTGACATGCAATATCCTTTACAGTTTCTGATTATATCCTGAAGGATTTTTTTCTCCCATGAACAAACATTTATTTATTATTAGTTATCGTTAGATTTGACTGTGATATCAACATTTATCAGTCTGAATGTCGAGAAAGCTGAAATCATATCAGATCGAGGCGTAAGCCGAGATCTGATATGATTCAGCCTTTCGAGACATTCAGACTGATAAATAGAGATTACACAACGTCATCGAGTGAGGGACCGAAAAATATTGAAACTCGAGGATGATTTTTTTGTGGTATCAACCGAGACCGTAGGTCGAGGTTGATACCACACAAAAAAATCATCCGAGAGTTTCAATATTTTTTGGTCCCTCACAAGATGACGTTTGTGTAATTTGTGTATACAATGATGAGGGCCCCAAAGGGTTTAAAACCGTGATCGTGATTGGCGTTTTTTGACCTTTCTGTGACCGTGATTGCCGAAATTTCCATTTCTGTGATCGTGATGGGACTTTGCCCGTGATCCGTGATGAAAAAAAAATCAAGTCTCGTGATCGTGATCGTGATTTGTTTTCGTGATCGTGATGGGCATTATTGCAAAGCATTTTATTTTCAACGTACATTTTTCACAGCTGTATCACTCTATGATCCTCTAGTCTATTCGTCAAGGAGCCAACTCCGATTGAAGGGAAGCAACAACACATTCAGAAATATGATTTTGACAGCGATTGCTTCCCTTTAAAAGAGATCCAATCAGAAGGCAAATTGCAAAAGTCTTCCAAACTTCATCCAATGGAAGGGCTTCGTGCAAAAGTTTTGAGTGCATTCAGTCAAATTCGAATTCGAAGATCAAACATGGCGTGCAGCGGTACTGTCATCGAACTTCTGTTATATTTTGTGGATTCAAGCCAGACCAAAGCAGGCGGCGAGAATGCCTTCCTTGGTGGAAAGGTCAGGCTACGGGTCGGTCTTTCCGAAGACGAAATATCAAGGTATGTTGATCTATGTTGCTCTATGACTGTTCTGAATGTAGGCAAAGATCTTGAAATTTGTTCAAGATCTTTGAGTTTGAGTGAGATCATTGACATTGTCGACATTGCCACGTCCGGCTGTCACTCGCTCAGTGTGTCCTCGACTGGCTCGAGATCGAGTCTGCGTGTAGCCAAAACCGAAACTAGAAATGTGTTTTTCATCCCAGCAACGTGGACACGCTTGGCATAGATTCTAATTGTCGCTTCTTTGCATTAAGCTTGGATTTATATTAGCGCCTGTAAACTTTAATATCAACAATGGGTTAAATTCAGAAACAATGGCGGGGAGACGTGCCAGTTTGGATCACTTGATCCTCATGTCAAAGACGATCAAAGTCATGTTCGTTGGGGATTTTGTCAGGCATGCTACTTTTCCGGTAATTAACGGAAATTCGATAAAGCCGTTTTCAAAATCCGGTAAAGTCAAATTTTTTCCGGTGAAGTTAAAAAATATCCGCAAAAACGATCCGTGTGAATATCGCGCAACGCGACCAGGCGCCGGTCTCAATGAAGCCAGCGCACAGTAGTGTTGTTTTCACCAGTTTGGAGGTGTGTTGAATGGTGGTGGGGGGAGGCTAAAATGGGATTTTTAACAAGATCACAACACTATTACAGCCCGGAAAATGATGCCCAGAATGCACCAGATTGCACAGATTTTAACCGTTTTTTGACAAAATTTCCGGGGGGGCATGCCCCCGGACCCCCCTAGTTGGCTCGCCTGCTTCGCAGGCTCAGGCTTGTGGCTTCGCCACTGGCACTGCGCGCTTCTTTCAGGTAAAACCATTTTTGGCCTGTAGCATTCCTGTTTGTTTTTCAAGGACATGAAACCAGGCGATGGTGTACCCCCATCACACATTCATGTACTTTAATTTCAATCCACCCAATAGTTGGGGAGAAAATGGGTTTTCAAGATTTTGCTCTGGAAATGTCAAATTGTGCAAGTATATATTCATGTGTGTGAGTGAGGGTGTCTGAGTTGAATGTGTATGAGTGTAGAGAGAGAGAGAGAGAGAGAGAGAGAGAGAGAGAGAGAGAGATAACGAAATAGAGAGAGAGAGAGAGAGAGAGAGCGAGAGAGAGAGAGAGAGAGAGAGAGAGAGAGAGAGAGAGAGAGAGAGAAAACAATGAAAACAACATTCTTGTTACTGATTACAAATCATGATATGTATTTCTATGTGTGTATGAAAGAGAATTCAAAAAATAATAATAAAAAGTGCAACAGTTCTCACTTTGTGTTGAATAAACAATAGATCCAGAGGAGCGAATTACTGTGTGGTTGTGTTTACTTTGACACGTGCTTTCTGTACATGCAACTTTTACCGTGACCGTGATTTGCCACTGGTGTTCGTGATCGTGAAAAAAAAAATCAAGGTAACTGTGATCGTGAAAGCTAAAATTTCCCTTCCCGTGATCGTGATGATACCCCCCCTTTGGGGCCCTCAATGATAAATTGATTGTATACAATGATCAATCTCTATACCTTCCTGTCACTGGAAGCAGCAACACTTGAAAGCATAAGTTCCCTTGACAAACGTCATTTATGATTGGCGTCATCTATGAATGACGTCACTGTCTAGACAAGACAAGTGCCGGTATCGGCAAACCTTGTCGCGGCAAAGGCGTGCCTTGATACCATTGAGATCATAGGAGATGCACAGCAGTGCCGATACCAGGTTTCTTTAGCTTCACTTTAAAATGATATCAGAACGATAGTTATTCACTTGAAAGTGAACACAGGAGAGTTGTATACATGTTGATATCACAGTCAAATCTAACGATAACGATTTTATCGCATTCGATTTCGGAACAGTAGGAATCATAAACCTACATGAGAAGTCAGACAAACGCAAGGGAGGCTACTGCCTTGTATTTAATGTTGGAATGTTGGATTGTCTTTTCCTGCTTTTGTAACTTTGCTGCTCTTACTTTTATTTTTTCAGTAACTGGTTCTTATTCTCAGACAAAATAAGGCATTTATAATGAAAAAAGAACAAAAATGTACGGTCGAAACAGATCACCAACAAAGGCTAACAAATTCAGTGGAGTTGCCAGTTTGAAGGAATAGCGATTCGAAGAATGTCCCCGTTACTAGTGTTGGGCGCAAAGTAAGAATCCGGGGCAGAGTTGGAATAATCGGGATTTCCCAAAACCTCATTTGATTTCCAACAAAGCGCCGCATTTCCGGAAACGAGCTGCCTCGTTCTAGAAATGGCAACCCTTCGACTGGCACAAAAAAAGTATACCCTTTTCACAGATCATGAATAAGGTATAATGAAAAAGCAAGGTCTTATACAGGGGAAGTCTTGAATTGGGGGGAGGGAGAGGGGCCGGGGAGGGGGGGGGGGGGAGGGTACACTGTGTAACAATTCTCTCAGTGACACTCAGCGCATGCAGCTAGCTGATTTCTATGTTTGAACACAATGATTTTTTTTCTCAGAGTAGAGTGTTAGTTTGTTACAACAGGCTGAAATCATCTTTAATTTGAATCAACATTTTGCAACAATCAATCACATTAATATAGCGCACAGACTTGCACATCATGTTTCAAGAGCCTAGATTACCATGCAGTGACAAGCCTACTCAGTAAAGGGACGTAATGCTGTCTCTGCAGCCCAGAGAGACTGTGTGAGTTTAATATATAATCAGTTAAGACAGAGTAAAAAATTATTACAATCGATAGTTACCAGTGAAAAGTTATATCGGAACACTCTTGTTGTGTTTTTGTTGTTGTAAAATGTAAGATCTGAAACGTTAAAATTTACGTAAAATTGGTGCGTTTTGGTCGAGTGGGATGGGACGTTGAACTGTGTTGTTACAGCCCGCCGAAGTTATCAAAAGTGTTTTTTGCTTTTTGTAATTCGGTTGGTTTGGTGCGTTATACAATGCATCTGCTTTTTCAAGACTAAGCATTGATCACTTTAAAACACAAGGATCATCATAGGCCATCATGACTTGTATCATTTTACATCGCATTCTAAAAAAGAGCAGAATTCTCACTATGCGCGCGGTACATTTCTGGAATCGCGTAGCGCAAAGTTGGAATTCCTACAATGGCGGCCATTGTTGGAATTCCAACAAAGCGCAGGTCATTTCCGGAAAAGCGCCGATGACGAGATGGGTCGCAACACTAGTTTTTTCAGTCGCACTCTTTTTGACTGTTCGATTTGGCAATTCTGAACGATGGCAGGAACTGAAGTGCGCCAGGCAGTATCAGCGAAGTCCTCTGGCTCATGTCTGTGCCCAAGAAAGCTTCCAGGTATTTGTCGGTATTGGCGGACTGCAGAAAGTAAATAATGTTGTCGAAGCTCTGTCTCGCCTACGACGCATCCAAAATGGCGTCCTCCGACGGCGCTGTGAGTGTGACTGTGTGAAAGATGCTGAAAGTTGTTCGGTTGATGTTGTATGGCTACGACTAAGAAAGGTGGACAATGGTTCATGCAGGTGCGAACTGTTTAAATCGGCTGCTTATTTCCTGCCTTTTTGTGAGTGATGTGCGCTGAAACACTGCAAGAGATCTAACAGTTTTCTAAGTACTGCCACTACTGGTACTTTCAAGGTCAGCTTTGTTTATAAATGGCTGTTCCAACTACCTCAGTCGGAAAGATTGTAACATTCTTTTCTACTACTTCTCTGTTAAAGCTGGGTGGGAAAAGTTTGATTTTATTCATTGCACAGCTTAATCTTTCTGATTCAATTACTTTTCTTTTATGAATTTGTGATTTAAAAAAAAGGGAGACATTTGTTTCCTTCAGGTGAGATTTTATTCTTCAAAATTAGAATTGGAAATCTACTTTCTGCGCGATGTCAAATTCACTAGGAACTTCCTGTGCGATGTCAATTGATATACAGTTCCTAGTTGACCAATGACAAAAGCTGTTTTTGTCATGTGATCAGTAAAAATGCGATAATTATTTTTATTTGTTTCCACTTCACCTCATCTCGACTAACCGGTACACATCTTTTTATTTTATTTTCATTTGTGAAATACTGCTATGTACCGACACAATTTTTATTACAAATCGTGTTGAACGCGTTTTGTAATAAAAATTGTGTAATCCGAACACGATTTGTAATAAATTTATTACAAAACGCACTTTTATTACAAAACGTGTCGCTACACTGCTACAGTAACATCTCAGAAATTAAATTCACTAGTATTGGGACCTAATGGTACGGGGACGCAATGGCACGTAATTGTATTGGGACGTAATGGTACTGGGACGCAATGGTACTGGGACCCAATGGTATTGGGACGCAATGGTACTGGGACGCAATGGTACTGGGACGTAATGGTACTGGGACGTAATGGTACTGGGACGTAATGGTATTGGGACGTATTGACATGTTACCGTTTTGAGCCGTGGGTTCGTGGCGTTCGCTCAGATCATAGACCATTTATCCTGGACCGCCAACTAGCTCTCTCTCCGCTCTTTCTCTCTATTACGAGGTAGCGGCCTCACGCATTTAGGAACGACGAGAGGTACAGAAAAGCGTGCTATCCTTCTCAGCGCAACTACTACCCCGCTCTTCTTGGCCTTTCGAAATCAGGGGGATGTCATATCCGGTGTCGATTGTAAACATGGACGAAGTTGCCGAGGTAAGTTCTGAAAATGCTAAAATAAACTCAGCTAAAGTGCATATGGAACATGTTTTTCGATGAGTTGTGTTAAAGGTACTGAACTTGTCAAATCCAGGTGCACGGAGCCCCTGGGGCTTTTAGTCATACCTCAGGCAGCTATCCGTTAGAAGAACTACCAAGTTTCATTGACTTGCACCCAAAGAGTCAAGAACTGCGATTTTTTTAACGAATTAATTTCGGACTCTGTCCCGGCTGGTCTTGACCTATTTTTGGATCTAAATTTAGATCAGGTAGATCACATCATGCACAAAAAGACACGTCACTATAGCAAACTATGTCAGACATCATCATGAGTTTGTGTAAAACAAAATGGAGGCCGGAATCACTCAGTTGAATCGAACTCCGACCAAACACCACTATGATAACTAGGTTAATTTATGCACTCGCGTGAACAAGAAACTGTCGAGCTTCACAGATGTCGTCGTTGGGTAGTTTTGGGTTTGTTTTACTACCATAGGAGGATTTTTGAACTGTAAATGCACTCAGCTGCAACAAAAACGCAAAACGAAGGCTGTGAGCTGCACTGTGCCTTTAAGTTTAGTTTGGAGTTTTGGAAAATCCCGTTCATTGTCACCTCCCATTGTCACAAATAACTAGAGCGTGCTTTCTTTTCACTGTCTTTCAAACCGGACGCTAAGCGCCCCTGTGAAAATCGAGCGTCGTAACCTCGAAGGGTCACGTGACGAGTTGGCGGTCCAGGCTATTTGGTCTATGCTCAGATTAAGTGCGTCGGCGCTTTTGATGTACGTCACAGAGAATGTCGCTGTTCTAGTCCATGCACTGTTCGTATAATGTAGTTGCACGCCGTGGATCGTGTAACTCTGCATTTGCGCCACCGCAACTTTTTATCGCTTCACGCCGACGAAGAGGCAAGCTGCAAGGTAGGTCTCTCACAGAAAATGAAAATTTGTAGGACTTTCAGGCATCATCTAGATTCTTCATTAGTACATTTTAAAGAAGTATATACTCAAGGTCTAAGGTACGTGCCTTTTTAGTCGAAATGTCAGGTTTCGGCAGTTCAGAAGTCCGATTTCTGCTGGAATTGTAGCTGAAATTGCACGATTTGTCCCTTCCTTCGTAACTTCAACGAAACAGCACTAGTTGATGCATTCCCGTGATGATATCCTGTGAGCTAAACATGTCCTTTGTATTCTTGATGAATGCTGTTGCACAATTTTGTCTTTGGGTGACGCACGCGGCAAAAGAAAACACAAACAATTAGACTTCATGTTATACGCCACCGATGCTTGGTGTAATTCGCCACCGCAATTTCACGTCTTGGATGTTATTCGCCACCGCAACTGTCTAATGAATTGCATAATAATTATGTTGAAGAGTTCAGTGATTCTGTCACTTCCAATTGAAAATATTGATTTGGAGTTGTTCAGTTCAGTGTATAGTTCAGCTTTTGTAGAACACGTTTCCGAGACGCACCTGGCGGCGTTTCACTCCCACATTCTTCGTCATTCTTCTTTCCCGAAAAACGTCACGTCTGTCAGAGGCGTTCTTTTCTCTTCCAGCGTCAAACTGATGAGTTTTTGTGTTGTCGCTGGTAATAGGAATGACTGAATTTTAGAATTATTTCACACACATAAACACCAACAAAGCTTAAGAATTTTAGAATTATGTGGTATTTGGCCCCACAATGTTTTTAACAGGAGCGTTCCAGGCCCAGTTTCAGACTCAAGTGACCGCAAATCAAACAGGAAGAGGTAGGTTCCATATTGTCAAACTTAGTGATTTCAGCCACTGAGTGTTTATTGCTAGAATGGCAAGAATCGCTGCGCTCTTCAATCACATATGCTTATACAATAACTTTTCTGACGGGATACGAGTGGTTTGGTTGCAGATGGATTTGCAACAGTCCGGGCAAACCATTGACAGCTTCCTTGATGTCAGTGATGTGGTAGAAGTTACTACTACTTTGTAAAAACAGAATAAATAAATTAAATAAATAAATTGAGAAAAAAATGCATACAGGTGTTAGTTTCACTGATATAAAATCAGTTGTGTTTGTGTGCGTGGGAGGGGGAGCTGATCTGAGCAGCTTGCCAGTAACTAATAATAATAATAATAATAAAATTTAATACGCGCGATTTCTCATTATGAGCTCAAAGTGCGGCGCTTTGTTTCAACACGTACGCTCACATGGTGACAATCGTACAACACACACTCACCATGTGGTACGAAGGATTAAAGCTGCTATTAGGAAATCAGAATTTGGAAAGATAATTTTTTTAAAATTTTTGCAGATGGGCGGAATTAATTTACAGTTTTGAAATGGTGGAGGAAAACAAACTGGTAGGACCCGGAAGAAAACCACTGACGACAAGCTTTTAATGCATAGCGTAAACCCAAATTCACTTTATGAACTGTCCCGGCAAGGGATTGAACCCGCGGCCAAGGAAATCAAGCGGATCATAGGCGCAGTACGCTATCCATCCTGCCATTCGTCACCTTACACTAAGTAATGTTCAAACCATGCGGAACGTTTTTGTACATTCTTGTATGTGTAGTCAATCTTCCGAATGTAAATGAATGCATAAGAGAACATGAGGACAAACTTTTCATCAGCGTGCCTTCCTAGAAGTGAAATCTCATTGGTGGAAACGTTGGTCTTCATGTTCTGATGTGTCTTTATTTTGCTGCGTAATCTGTTCAGATCATCACTAGCAGTCATCGATGCATTTCCCACTTGTAAATATAGTATTTTTTTCACTCTTACGGTAAGCACTGTTATATTTCCTATTGATGTCATCATACCCTAAACCTCTTGAATCTCACAGTCCCAGGGATTTTTTTGGGGGGGTCATATATATATATATATATATATATATATATATATAAGCACATTCCAGTACATGTGGGTTATACACTCAGGTACATATAAGCATACTTTTCATACAGAAAAAGAAGAAGAAGAAGAAGAAGAAGAAGAAATACTACAGTTTGATTTGTCAACTCATGGTGCCTTTAAATCCTAGTTGCATAGGCAAGATCACGCCACGCCCCTGAGTTTAAAACTTGCAGCACTAAAGTTAAAATGCTCCTATCAATTGCTGTCAGTTTTGTGACAAAAATAAAGGTTTAAATGCCTTCACGATGTTGATGCGTTTGAAAATAACAATTTGCGTAGTGCGGTGGCGAATAACAAAAAATGCGGTGGCGAGTTACATCTAACATTGAATTGATGCGGTGGCGAATTACAGAGAGTTGTTGACACTCTGTTTTTATCTGCTTCTTGCAAAGTATATATGGAACTATATACAGAGAAACTACACGTGGAGATTCATAAAACATTAAAGTTATCAGTGAACATGTCCAAGAATAACCAGTAATCTCCGTTTTGTTGCATTTGACGCAGAAACTGAAAATATGCCCAAAACATGGGGAAACGAGAAGAAAAACAGATCGTCACGATCACCAGGGCCATCAAAGCATCAAAAAATATATACAGAAATATAGCTAAGGATATAAGTATGTGAAATGCAACACTTGAGAACATGCTGAGTGCCTAGCATTCTAACAATTTAATTTATCATTCGAGAGACCTACCTCGCAGCTTGCCTCTTCGTCGGCGTGAAGCGATAAAAAGTTGCGGTGGCGCAAATGCAGAGTTACACGATCCACGGCGTGAGTTGTATCATGTTCGGTCTGGAATATTCTCGAGATTGAGTATTATTTTGCTATATAGGCCAGCGCGATTTGTATGTAGAAAGCTTCTACTTTGAGCTCTGCTACGATGTGCAGTTGTATGTATGGAATGCTAAATAAATCCTCGAACTCAATTTGACGAGTTGTTTTCTGCTGCTGCGAAGACGGGCGACGTAGAATAAAAGAACACAACTATACGACATTTGAGAACTTGTGGCAATCTCAAGTGTCGTGAAACAATCACGCTGCGGACACTGCGGCCAGCCGTCACACAGGTGATCAGCGTGCAGACAGACAGCGGTACAGGCCGGGACACTGCACGTGCTGGCAGCCCACCTCGTCGCCCCCTCCCACACAGTCCTTGACCCCGGCTGGAGGGTTATATAAAAGATAACGCGACTGCTAACGAAGAATTCAGCAGTCTCTCTATCTCTTCCTGCCGTTGATGAAAACGTGTTATCACACCAAAACTCCGACTTTCAAAAACTGCTCCCAATCTTGAAGGAAGAGGGCCTTGGGTTTTTCAGAAACAAAGGCTACTACAGTGGGAAAAAACCAACTTTTCAAGCATTTTTTTTCTTAAAACAAAGAGGTGAAAATGACGTCTGC
>NC_090259.1:43050480-43057980 GCF_037325665.1 Littorina saxatilis
TCTCTCTCTCTCTCTCTCGCTTTCTCTCTCTCATCTGACTCTTGGCACACAGGTCAAAGCAGAGGTTAACTTGAGTGCACGTGTACCTATCAGGGGGGGGGGGTAATTTATTGAATTAGCTGAGGGCGGTGAACATGTGTCTCAAAGCAGAGGTTAACTTGAGTGCACGTGTACCTAGGAGGAGGGGGGGGGTGATTTCTTGAATTAGCTGAGGGCCGGTGAACATGTGTCGTTGTTTGCCGTTGTCATGAGAACAGTTACTTTTGTTTTGTTTCGTTTTTTCCTCCAAATTGTTTCATTTTCACAACAGGCTTTTCTGTTTCATCTCTCATACATGGTGTCAATTGGAGAAAACAAACGGAACAAAACAGAAGTAACTTATCTCGTGAGAACGGTAGTGCACTAGGTTTGGGAAAAAAACACGACAGTACCTTATCTCTTTCAACCCGTATGGGGCCCTTCAACATGTGACAGACTGGCAAATGCACCGAACCCATTTGGTTCTTCGATAGAATTTTTCCGTGAAAACCTTTTCAGTGCCTCAGGGTCAGCTCAGGGTCAGTGTCATAAGAGCCTACATGTATGGCCGGACGAAGCCATGTTAACGGAAGGGATATAAGACCGTTTTCAGCGGATTTTCACACTGCTAAAACCTGACTTTCTTGCAGTTGCTTGTTCTACAATGCCTTAGAACTCTACAAATAGTCAAGCCAGGATTCCACGTGTCCTTGCCAACGCAAAGGTGAAGAGAAGGCGCCTTGAGAACAACGGGTACCTGTCAAGCTGGAAGACTTTTCTTTTAAATTTTGCAGTCGCAGCTGACCCCACGTCGTGGGCACACACTTAGAAATCGTATAGCTCTGAGTGCAGATTCTTAATTTAGTAAACATACAAACAAGCAAACAACCAAGCAAACAAGTGTGTGTTTGTGTGTGTAGGTGTGTGTGTGTGTGTGTGTGTGTGTGTGTGTGTGTGTGTGTGTGTGTTTGTTTTTCAAACGGTTCAGCGACGTGGGAATCAACGTTCGCAAGTTTGTGACCCCTTGCTTTACTTGTGAGTCACAGTTTTAACCCTAGTGAATGCACATTGTCTGACAAACTTTACGATTTAATACTTGACATGGAATTGACTCTTCACAGCTGGGTGAATTGACTTATGTTTGATTCTCAGTTCACGAGCTGCACGGTGCTAGCTGGACAGGGCAGGTGAATATCACTTATCCCGTGCTTGACATCCTGAAGTGTGGACACAAATAACAGAAAACTTGACAACACAGACAATATTTCAATTTTCGCCCGCTGTCACAATGTTTCTTACCTTATAGTTTTCTCTTTGTCTATTTAAAGCGCCCTTCTGACTCGGTACAAAAGTTCAATGGAAACTTAAATCTCTGAATTTAATTATAAACTACTTGAACCCTGAAAGAATATTTCATTTTCTCTTGTCTACCAAAATTTCTCACCTTTTAGGAATGTTTAATTAAAGCGCCCGCCTGATTTTGGAGCAAAAGTTCAACAGAAACTTAATACTCTGAAATTAATTACACACCCTAAAAAAAAATGTTTCGTATTAGTTCACCAACCAAGTTCTGCTTACCTTAAAAAAAACACTAAAAAAAACCAAGCAAACAAATAAATAATTAAGGAAAGAGTCGAAACAAAGAAATCCCTTACATGTGTCCTCAAAAACATAACAGCCAAAGAACAAATGACGCTCTTTTTGAGTTCAGGCAGTATCCTAAATTTAATGAATTTCGAAGAAGTTGTCCAATGTCACAGTTTTCTATGTCTTCCTTACCGTGAAGCTGTATATGAAGAAGTATGTATCACCACAGATTTGTCTAACGTTTACATTGGACTTAGACACATACCAGCATTCGATGGCCCGGCTATTTGTTGTGCAGAGTGGTGTTTTTCTGATTTAATGTTTTAACAGACACCTTCGTCAATCGGCTAAATTAATTCAGCACAAAATTCTCGCTTCGCATGGAAAGCAGCTAGACCCCAGAGTTTTGAGAATGAGTCCGAGTAAGGATAAGGATAAGGATAAAATTGTATCTATAGTCCTTTGAGGTTACCCTCATGGACATTCGGGCTGCTTTCTCACTGAAGCCAGCGCCGCTATTGACTGAGCTATTTTCCTGATTGGAAGCATGCTCTTCTTTCATGACAAAGGTTGGCCAGATTTATGGTGGTCGTGAAGTACGCGATCAGTTACAGAGGGAGGGAGGGTATTCAAGCCATATTCCAGAAGAAAAGCAGAAAAGTTGTATGATTGTTCCGATGAAAATGTGTACGACTGGCGTTTATTACATTCTCACCGTTTCCCCAGGGAATATAATCAAGTCAAGTCCAGTCACATTTTTATTTCTAGAAACCCCATGGGGGTACATGAAAGAAAAAAACAAAAAAATACAAGAACAATAAAGAGAGGAATGCAGGTTGTTCCATCAATATATATACACATAAACTTCTTCTTCTTCTTCTTCGTCGTTCGCTCATACACATAAACTAGTTCCGTTGAAAAAAATAACATAAAATAATCAGACATACGAGATGTCAATTCTGATTAGGAACAATCTTCTGTGTCTCTGTCAATACAACCCGGCTTCTCCCTTCGCCGTGGGTGTTAAATGAATTTCTTCGGTGTTTGAATGGAAGATGCGGTTTTATTTGTCATCAATTATTTACTCCTTTGTGCTGAAAAATTGTGAGAATTTGATCCCGAATAATAGTTTTCCAGCTAGCTGAGGAGAAAACGCAGAAAAAGCCATTAGTTTGGAAATTTCATTTCACTTGTTTGTAAATCTACGGCGCTTATTGCCGGCACACACACAATCGCATTCAATAGCCCAACTACCCTATTTCGTATTCAGGGAAATTTGGCAGCATTTCCATACGGCTTAAGTTACCACTGTAATGCATGTCTCAAGCCGTGGACAATGACATTCTGAATTAACGTTCAAACAAATGGAGTTTTATTATTCCAGTTCGAGGCAAGCTGAATGAAAAGAAGGAGAACTACGTAGCTTTATCGGAAAATAGAATCCATGTGAAAGCTTGAACTGTAAGCTACAGTCGGTAAAGTTCATGTGTCTGGCATAATATATGCATTTTGGTTTCACTTTCAGTGTCTCAATGACGTAAGTTGTCATCACTAATTTTATCTTAAGGTTAGTGCTTGGCACTCGTCGGGAAACTCAAATAAAGGTTACATACTGGTATTACGTCATAACACTTGCCAAGGAAGTTCTCTTTGGGTTGATAAAAGAGTGGTGTTTTTGTGTGTCGGAAGATGTTATAAGAAGGGATATAAGACCGTTTTCATCGGATTTTCACACTGCTAAAACCTGACTTTCTTGCAGTTGCTTTGTCTGCAATGCCTTAGAACTCTACAAATAGTTAAATTTTTCGCGTTTGTGTTGTAATTTGCAAGCAAACATCGTACATAGTAAAGTTAATCGACTTTGCTACAATTTGTAAAAACTAGGGCATTACCTGATACAAAAAAAACACAAATATATAAATCCCATGCTGTTTTCAAATACAGCGTTTTGCTATTCACTTCAATATAATAGTAAATAACAATCAAGAAATAACAAAGTCTTTTAACCACAAATTCCCAGATATTTACACTTTTCATTTTGTTTCAATTCACACCACAAAACATACACTAATTCGCCTTTTGCTATTCAGTCTCAAGTCTAAATAATAATAGTATAAATCATAACTAATTTTCTTCACACCATCATAGACATAATGTTGCCTCACATGTTCTTTGTACAATCGTTGGTTTTCACAATAAATATTGCATTACTGTACTTGTCTTCTTTTTCTTTAACAATGTCTTTCCAAAAACAAAACTCAAAGACCACACAAGCTATTGCAACCTACTCCTATCTCTCGTCTCTCTTCCTGGGTACAATGGTACCTAAGACTTACATTCAAATGCTTACATTTCCATGCTACCCACATTGTCAAAATACCAATAATTATTCAAAACAAATGTTAACTACTACCTAACTTCATTTCAGACCCACACCCATTATTATACACACATTTCACATTTAAACCATTAGTCGGCCCCCTGTCGATATTTATCGACTAAGTTCCTTGTTCATTCCTTTATTTAGATTCAGTTTATGTGTAGTGAGGTGTTCCAAGTCTTTGTCCTTTACACTCTAAACGTTCTCCCATTTTTTTGTCATCTCAAGCGAGCACATTTTCAATGGGTTGATGAACAAACTACGAAGCCGAAATAATGGAAATGTCTAATTCAGATAAAATCTGCAGAATTTCCTAAATAAATCTCAATCATAACGCACTCTGAAGAGGCATTAACCCAGATTTTGTTTACCGTGCATTCATCGCAGAGTACTTTGAATATATCCAATAATCCAAATACGTTCTATAAAACTCGGTGAGATCTGTACTTTGGGGAAAATATCAGTCACTCAAGCATGTGTTTAAAAAAATCAAGACTCAAGACTCACATGTTACTGCCCTGATAAAAACAAGGAAACTTGTCTCGCAGTGTCAGGCGGTTTAAAACACAAAATACATCTCATTTACTAACTGTTCATAATTGCAGACATATTTGGAAGTACTTACCGTTTAAACAATAACCGGCCAATAACAATTAGAGCTCAAACAAAAAACAACAAGTCGCGTAAGGCGAAAATACAATATTTAGTCAAGTAGCTGTCGAACTCACAGAATGAAACTGAACGCAATGCCATTTTTCAGCAAGACCGTATACTCGTAGCATCGTCAGTCCACCGCTCATGGCAAAGGCAGTGAAATTGACAAGAAGAGCGGGGTAGTAGTTGCGCTAAGAAGGATAGCACGCTTTTCTGTACCTCTCTTTGTTTTAACTTTCTGAGCGTGTTTTTAATCCAAACATATCATATCTATATGTTTTTGGAATCAGGAACCAACAAGGAATAAGATGAAAGTGTTTTTAAATTGATTTGGACAATTTAATTTTGATAATAATTTTTATATATTTAATTTTCAGAGCTTGTTTTTAATCCGAATATAACATATTTATATGTTTTTGGAATCAGCAAATGATGGAAAATAAGATAAACGTAAATTTGGATCGTTTTATAAATTTTTATTTTTTTTACAATTTTCCGATTTTTAATGACCAAAGTCATTAATTAATTTTTAAGCCACCAAGCTGAAATGCAATACCGAAGTCCGGGCTTCGTCGAAGATTACTTGACCAAAATTTCAACCAATTTGGTTGAAAAATGAGGGCGTGACAGTGCCGCCTCAACTTTCACGAAAAGCCGGATATGACGTCATCAAAGACATTTATCAAAAAAATGAAAAAAACGTTCGGGGATTTCATACCCAGGAACTCTCATGTCAAATTTCATAAAGATCGGTCCAGTAGTTTAGTCTGAATCGCTCTACACACACACACAGACACACACACACACGCACACACACACGCACACACGCACATACACCACAACCCTCGTTTCGATTCCCCCTCGATGTTAAAATATTTAGTCAAAACTTAAAAATATAAAAACAAAAGTTCAGTTTTCTGTTACCCGACCGACTAGACTTATATAGTTTTTCCTTTCGACCTTAGACTTTTTTACCCTTGAAAACACTAAAACTAAAAATGACAAAACTCGAATCTGCAGACTTCTCAATGAAAGCTACTTGTGTCCAACATATAGGGGACAAAGCTCGCACGAGTAGCGAATAATAAAAAGCTATACGCGCCTGTGTTAAAAAAAAACAAGTCGCGTAAGGCGAAAATACAATATTTAGTCAAGTAGCTGTCGAACTCACAGAATGAAACTGAACGCAATGCCATTTTACTCGTAGCATCGTCAGGCCACCGCTCATGGCAAAGGCAGTGAAATTGACAAGAAGAGCGAGGTAGTAGTTGCGCTAAGAAGGATAGCACGCACGCTTTTCTGTACCTCTCTTTGTTTTAACTTTCTGAGCGTGTTTTTAATCCAAACATATCATATCTATATGTTTTTGGAATCAGGAACCGACAAGGAATAAGATGAAAGTGTTTTTAAATTGATTTCGACAATTTAATTTTGATAATCATTTTTATATATTTAATTTTCAGAGCTTGTTTTTAATCCAAATATAACATATTTATATGTTTTTGGAATCAGCAAATGATGGAGAATAAGATAAACGTAAATTTGGATCGTTTGATAAATTTTTATTTTTTTTACAATTTTCCGATTTTTAATGACCAAAGTCATTAATTAATTTTTAAGCCACCAAGCTGAAATGCAATACCGAAGTCCGGGCTTCGTCGAAGATTACTTGACCAAAATTTCAACCAATTTGGTTGAAAAATGAGGGCGTGACAGTGCCGCCTCAAAACTTGACTAAATATAAAAAGACGACTTCAATCCTGAAACATAATTTTGCAAAGAAAATTGACCGGCCTGCTATCTTAATGTTTGGCCTTGTCATCTAAAAGAAAGTGTGTTTTTTTGGTGTGTTTTTTGGGGTGGTTTTTCTAATTGTGTCTAATTTAGAACAAATGTGAGTAGTCAAACCGAGACAAATAATTAATTTCCCATGATGCAACAGTATCTGTAATTTTTGCTTTTAAATCAAAGTAAATCATGTCTTCACTTGTAATTACAAATATTTATTAGACCAGGAAAATCACGAACTGGCATATGGTTCAACCGCTAAATATTGACAGGTCATTAACACTGTGATTACTGCATTCTTTTGGGATGTATTACAGTTGCGTTGTGGAGTTTTAAGCTAACAGTTTATTAAGTCCAGCCTGCCTGATTTAATAGCAGGAAATGCATCATTTAGACAATTAGTTCCTGATTTAACGGGAGTAATTGAATGACATAATCCGGATGATAGCACTAATTACGGCACACAATGGTACTGGCATTCTCCGATGACACCCTAACCCTTTGCTATTAGTGATTAGGTCTGCTGAAAGGAAACCTATGAACTAATGATTCTTTACGCCGTGATGGGTTTCTAGACCTTTTCGGCATATTAACTGATGATGAGCAAAACACGTGTGTAAGAGAGAGAGACAGACAGACAGACAGACAGACAGACAGACAGAGAGAGACAGAGACAGAGGGGGGGGAGAGAGAGAGACAAGAGAGAGAGAGAGAGAGAGAAAAAAAGAGAGAGAGGGAGGGATGGAGTGAGGGAGGGAGGGAGGGAGGGAGAGAGAGAGAGGAGGGAGGGAGGGAGGGAGAGAGAGAGAGGGAGGGAGAGGGAGAGAGAGAAAAAGAGAGGGAGGGAGAGAGAGAGAAAGAAGGAGAGAGAGAGAGAGCGCGCGTGCGAGAGAGAGAGAGAGAGGGGGGGGGCCGAGAGAAAGAGAGGGAGAGAGAGAGATTGAATTAACATATTTTAATTAATTGTAAGTACATTTCAGAGTGAATATGGCATATTTATATATGTTTGGCTTCAGGAGATAATAAAGAATAAGATGAAATAGTTTTTGGGTGGATTAATTTAATTATAATTT
>NC_090259.1:43062980-43077980 GCF_037325665.1 Littorina saxatilis
ACAGAAGGACAGAGTGAGTTATAGAGCTGTTGTCACAGGTTTAAAAAAAAGTTGACATTATATCTTCACAATTCAGAAGACCAACTTCATGTATATGAATAAGATTAAAAGTTACAAGCGAGATCGGCAAAACACTGTCAGTCCGGAAATTTCCGTTCGTAGCGATCAGTGCTGAGTGTCTCTCAAAATCGTAATCACTTTCAGAACATCACAATCCCAATTCACGATGTCTTTGAGTAAAGTGTAAAAAAAACGAGAAAAAAACCCCAATCAAACACACAAAAAACAAAAACAAACAGAAAATCCACATTTGTGGCTTTGGTTGTGTGATAGTCTAACTGAAATGACTATTCCAACTTGGACCCAAATTCCAACCTTGCGCACGGCCGATTCTAGAATGGACCAGCAACAAGGGTTTCATTCTAGAATGGCACCCCTGTACTTGCGCAGGGTTAGAATTCCAACCTGGACCCGGTCCATTCTAGAATGAAACCGGATTCTAAGTTCGCGCAGAACATAGATATCATATTGTATTGTAGATATCATATTGTATTGTAGATATCATATTGTGTTGTAGATATCATATTGTATTGTAGATATCATATTGTGTTGTAGATATCATATTGTATTGTAGATATCATATTGTGTTGTAGATATCATATTGTATTGTAGATATCATATTGTGTTGTAGATATCGTAATGTCACACGCATTCCTTCTTTGCCACTAAGCAAACGTGTGCAAGATTGTATGTTACACGCTTTGATGCCGAAATCAATTATTTTGATTATGCATTTATTTCTGAATTTGTTTACCTTTACATACATTCAGTTACTACCTTAAACACTTATGTTTTCAGTATTCATTTCAAGTGGTCACGAACGTAGAAAAATGGGTATCAAAGCGTTGTTACATTTTGTTGTGCATTCTGAATAGTGTGCCAACAGGCCTTGGTCAGTCAATCACGTTTTATCTGTGTACTAAGTGTTTGACGGTAAAAGAATTAACACCAACCCCGTTCTCCTGTATATAACTGAAAGCCACATTTTCTTCTTCATTTAATTATATTTAGTCAAGTTTTGACTAAATATTTTAACATCGAGGGGGAATCGAAACGAGGGTCGTGGTGTATGTGCGTGTGTGTGTGTGTGTGTGTGTGTGTGTGTGTGTGTGTGTGTGTGTGTGTAGAGCGATTCAGACCAAACTACTGGACCGATCTTTATGAAATTTGACATGAGAGTTCCTGGGTATGAAATCCCCGAACGTTTTTTTCATTTTTTTGATAAATGTCTTTGATGACGTCATATCCGGCTTTTCGTGAAAGTTGAGGCGGCACTGTCACGCCCTCATTTTTCAACCAAATTGGTTGAAATTTTGGTCAAGTAATCTTCGACAAAGCCCGGGGTTCGGTATTGCATTTCAGCTTGGTGGCTTAAAAATTAATTAATGACTTTGGTCATTAAAAATCTGAAAATTGTAAAAAAAAATAGAAATTTATAAAACGATCCAAATTTACGTTTATCTTATTCTCCATCATTTGCTGGTTCCGAAAACATATAAATATGTTATATTCGGATTAAAAACAAGCTCTGAAAATTAAATATATAAAAATTATTATCAAAATTAAATTGTCCAAATCAATTTAAAAACACTTTCATCTTATTCCTTGTTGGTTCCTGATTCCAAAAACATATAGATATGATATGTTTGGATTAAAAACACGCTCAGAAAGTTAAAACAAAGAGAGGTACAGAAAAGCGTGCTATCCTTCTTAGTGCAACTACTACCCCGCTCTTCTTGTCAATTTCACTGCCTTTGCCATGAGCGGTGGACTGACGATGCTACGAGTATACGGTCTTGCTGAAAAATGGCATTGCGTTCAGTTTCATTCTGTGAGTTTGACAGCTACTTGACTAAATATTGTATTTTCGCCTTACGCGACTTGTTTCTGTTTTCAATAGCTTCGTCAACTTTCCACTTACACGACACGGTCCCTTTACCAAGCTTCAATGAAGAACCCTGAATAATAATAATAATAATAATAATAATAATAATAAATGAGCATTTATATAGCGCAACATCATAACTTTACAATTATGCTCTTTGCGCTTGACACATTTAAAATTAAAACACAATTATACAAGCATTTACATCTACATTCATAGTCAACAACGCTTAATTAAAAGCATACACCATCAAAGATACATTACAAAAGATTCTTCCACTAACTAAATAATAAAAACATGAATAAAATAGGTTGTGAAAAATCACTAAAACAACAAATAACACTAAAATTAAAACACAGTTATACAAGCATTTACATCTACATTCATAGTCAACAACGCTTAATTAAAAGCATACACCATCAAACATACATTACAAAAGATTCTTCCACTAACTAAGTAATAAAAAAAATAAAAAAACATGAATACGAAAGGTCAAAACAAAACAAGAGGTACTACTTTCACTATCGTCGTCTGCAACAAAAACCGAAAATGGTGAAACGCTTTGCTACGTACACAGAGGACGAAATTGCAAAGAAAAGATCGAACCTTACACCTGTGACTAGCAAAAGTTGCATAGACAGTTCCGTGCGGATCTTACCACGTATCAACGTACATCCGATGCTCAGAACCTACAGATGGGTGACGCCTTGGCGATTGAGGCTTCGTCTTCAGCTCTAACACGCACGCAGACAGTCAGGCAGGTCTATCTGCACCAGCGGTGATGGAAGGTTTGGATTTAGAAACACTCGAATGTTACTTCGACAAGATAAACGAACCGAAAGACGAAAGTGTGCCCCAAATTCGGAAAATATTCTTTCAAAACTGCACTGTAAACAACATCAACATCACTGTGAGAAAAAGAACAATCCAAACACAACCAGTTCCCCTGTGGAACATTTCGGGTGGACTTTCCCACGAGCTGACCTACAAAAATTCTCCGTGTTCGTTCGCGCTTTGCATTCAATCTGTGTTAGTGCGCGCGTGTGTTTGTGTGTTTAGCTTTCGTTGGTTTGTGCTGTTTGGTTCAAAAAAAGTTTATTTTTTTCATTGAAAGATTCAGAAACGTTGGTTGATACTTTGTTAAATGCATTCAACCAGAAAAAGACACGAAACGAATTGGATCTATCTTCTGCGCGCATGCGTGTGTACGGTATGTGTGAAAAGGCAATTGTGTTGTCAGTCTGGTTTTGTGCCTGTTATTTCGTCCCCAAAAACTCATTTATATCTTTCTATGCCTATGCTGTGAGACATAATCGCCATTACGAGCTAGTCGTGTGACAGAGAGTTTTCTTGCACACTCGACTGCTGCTGTTTCACTCCGGCTAAAGCCGTCGTGAAACATCTACAGTCTCGTGTGCAAGAAAACTCTCTGTGACACGACTAGCTCGTAATAGCGGGTATTGTATTGTAGATATCATATTGTATTGTAGATATCATATTGTATTGTAGATATCATATTCGTATCTTAAGTATATTGACGGGCTCAGTGGAGAAGACGCCGGCTTCCAATGAGGAAGGTCGCGTGTTCGAATCTCGGCCGCGCCTGGTGGGCTAAGGGTGAAAGATTTGTCCGATCTCCCGGGTCACCTTATGTGCAAACCTGCCAGTGCCGTATCCCCCTTCGTGTGTACAAGCAAGCCTATGTGCGCACAGAAAAGATCCTGTAATCTATGTCAGAGTTCGGAGGGTTATAGAAACAAGAAAATACCCAGCATGCTTCCCCTGAAAGCGGCGTATGGCAAGGTACAAATGGCCATACACGTAAAAACCCACTCATGCAAAAGACACGGGCGTACGTGGGCGTTTCAGCCCATGAACCTAGAAGAAGAAGAAGAAGAAGAAGAAGAAGAAGAAGAAGAAGAAGAAGAACAACAACAACAACAACAACAACAACAACAACAACAACAACAACAACAACAACAACAACAAGATGAAGAAGAAGAAGAAGAAGAAGAATTTAAAAAAGATCTATTAAAATATCCAATATAGATCAAGTGGAAGAAAAGATACAGAGGCAATAGGGGTGTCGTGACGGCCTCTTTAATCCCCTCACGAAGGCATCATCGTGATAAAGTAAAGTTTAGAAATATATTAGAAAGAATAAACCAGTCAGACATAAACATTGCACACACGTGCACAGGTTTAAAGAGACAAAGCAAAACGAGTCGCGTGAGGCGAAATTACATTTAGTCAATCTGTCAAACTCACAGAATGAAACTGAACGCACTGCATTGTTTTCACCAAGACAATACAGATTCTTCAATGCCCGCGGCAAGGAAATCGCTCCCTTTTCACGTGCAAAACGAAGTGAAATGGACAAGCCAGTATAGCACAGTAGCGTATTGCGCAAAGCAGGAAAGCCCGATTTTCTGTATTATTTTTAACTTTCGGAGCTTGTTTTTAATACAAACATATTATAATCTATATGTGACCCTCAACCACGGAATGAGTCGCATGTCACCTCGCGCGGTTCTGCACTGGGCTTAAAGGCACAGTAAGCCTCCCGTAAACCATCACATATACGGTCAGACTTTTATACACAGTACAAACACCCTTTCATTTAAACACTCACCGATTGAAAACATCCTAGGTGCCCTCCGTAAAGAGCGAACAATTTTCAAAGAATTTATGTTTGCGTGGTTTATCTTACCCCTGAGCCATCGTGAACCCGTGTGATCCAGTTTCCCTTTTTACATTTAGTCAAGTTTTGACTAAATGTTTTAACATAGAGGGGGAATCGAAACGAGGGTCGTGGTGTATGTGTGTGCGTGTGTGTGTGCGTGCGTGCGTGCGTGTAGAGCGATTCAGACCAAACTACTGGACCGATCTTTATGAAATTTGACATGAGAGTTCCTGAGAATGATATCCCCGAACGTTTTTTTCCTTTTTTTGATAAATACCTTTGATGACGTCATATCCGGCTTTTTGTAAAAGTTGAGGCGGCACTGTCACGCCCTCATTTTTCAATCAAATTGATTTAAATTTTGGCCAAGCAATCTTCAACAAAGGCCGGATTTTGGTATTGCATTTCAGCTTGGTGGCTTAAAAATTACATTATGACTTTGGTCATTAAAAATCTGAAAATTGTAAAAGTTTTTATTTTTTTCTAAAACGATCCAAATTTACGTTCATCTTATTCTTCATCATTTTCTGATTCCAAAAACATATAAATATGTTATATTTGGATTAAAAACAAGCTCTGAAAATTAAAAATATAAAAATTATTATTAAAATTAAATTTTCGAAAACAATATAAAAGTTTCATCTTATTCCTTGTCAGTTCCTGATTCCAAAAACATATAGATATGATATGTTTGGATTAAAAACACGCTCAGAAAGTTTTAACGAAGAGAGGTACAGAAAAGCGTTCTATCCTTATCAGCGCAACTACTAAACCGCTCTTCTTGTCAATTTCACTGCCTTTGCCATGAGCATGAGCGGTGGACTGACGATGCTACGAGTATACGGTCTTGCTGAACAATTGCATTGCGTTCAGTTTCAATCTGTGAGTTCGACAGCTACTTGACTAAATGTTGTATTTTCGCCTTTCGCGACTTGTTCACAATGTAGTCGTCAGTTAGTCATTTGAATTCGACTCGATGTGAGCTAATCCACAATAGCACGTTTTTATGCACGAAACAAACGGCTGTGGTTCACAAGAACTCTAGCGATGGCTTTTGACTATGTTGAGAGGAACGGCGATATGCATAAACCGTCGTCTGCTACGACCCTTGCGTGACCCTGCTTCCGGGCTTTTCTTTTTTCAAACTTTCACAACTTCGAATTGTACTGATCTTGTCTTGAAGAAAAAAGAATTATTTTATGATTAAAGAATGTTGTAACAAGCTGTCAATTTATTATTTAGATTTTAAAAGTTAGGTCTAGCGCAAAGACGCACCACGGTCCAAAAACATTCTGATAATCATCGATCCACGGCTATCGCCAGTTTACATCGATAGAATGAGACTCGAAGGGAAGTAACTCATTTTTGACCTGAGTTCAGGATGGGTCCAAAAAGTGTTCGAGACAATCTGCAAAATTAATTCTTTAAAAATTGCTCGCTCTTTACGTAGGGCACCTAGGATGTTCCCGTTTTGTGAGCGTTCAAATGGAAGGGTGTTTGTACTGTGTGTAAATGCCTAACAGTATCTGTGATGGTTTACGGGAGGCTTACTGTCCGGGCGTGATTTCCGGTATTAAGTATTCATAACAGCCGTCCAGCACCAAAACAAGGCGCCATTGTTGTAGAGGACCAAGTCCACGAAAATAAATTCTTTGAAAATTTCTCACGCTCGACAGAATGCAGCCAGGATGTTCCCGTTCGGTGAGCGTCCAAATGGAAGTATGCTTGTACTGTATGTAGACGCTCGGGGACCTCTGTGATGGTTTACGGGATGCTTACTGTGCCTTTAATAAGTCCGGGGGACTGTGGTAACAGTGTGAGGGTCACCTTTTCACCACTGGATAGACCGTGAAACACTTTTCAGGAAAATGTGAAAATATGAAAATCATGCAAAGGTGACATGCGACTTATTCTGTGGTGGAGGGTCACATATGTTTTTGAAATCAGAAAAATGTAAAGATTACGATGGAATAATTTTTGGATCGATTTGACAAATTTTAATCGCAGCACCTAATTAACATTTTTCTTAATTGTGATCACATTTTTAGAGTAAACCAGACATTTGTTTTATATTTTAAGATTCAGAATTTGATGAGGAATACGATGCAATCATTAATTGTTTAATCTGTTTGCAAAAATTCTATTTTAATGACAACTTCAAGGAACAAATTCATTAATTAATTCTTAAGCTTCGGAGCTGCAATGTAATCCCATAGTCCGGGCTTCGTCAAAGATTGCTTGACCAAAATTTCAACCAATTTGGTTGAAAAATGAGAGCGTGACAGTGCAGCCTCAACTTTCACAAAAAGCCGGATATGACGTCATCAAAGACATTTATAAAAAAAATGAAAAAAACGTCTGGGGATATATCATACCCAGGAACTCTAATGTAAAGTTTCATGAAAATCGGTGCAGTAGTTTTCTCTAAATCGCTCTAAACACACAAACACACACACACACACACACACACACACACACACTCATACACGTACACACACACACACACACACACACACACACACACACACACACACACACACACACACTCACACACGTATGTATCCAATTACTTACTCATTCCTTTATTTCCAAAACAGCGAAGGTGTAACATCGGGTGGAAGAGACGTGATACCTGCCTGACCACAGACACAGCTACCCACACCACGGGATACCCCTGCAAGTGCCCCACTGGTACGGCCTGCCGATCCTCCCCGCCCTACAACACACTCACAGAGGAGTACACTTGCAGGCGTGGAAGTCACCCCCAGCGGGTTTGGACGAGTCCCATTTTGGTTGGGACGGGAAAGCATTTTCCCGATGCGTAAGAGGCGACTAACGGTTCTGTTTCTCCTTTTACCTTTGTTAAGTGTTTCTTGTATAGAATAAAGTCAATGTTTGTAAAGATTTTAGTCAAGCAGTATGTAAGAAATGTTAAGTCCTTTGTACTGGAAACTTGCATTCTCCCAGTAAGGTCATATATTGTACTACGTTGCAAGCCCCTGGAGCAATTTTTTTATTAGTGCTTTTGTGAACAAGAAACAATTGACAAGTGGCTCTATCCCATCTCCCCCCTTTCCTCTATCCCATCTCCCCCCTTCCCCGTCGCGATATAACCTTGAATGGTTGAAAACGACGAATAAAGAAAAAGGCGTGGAAGGCGCTCGCGCTCCGGTTAAACTTTGAGGCCCTGTCGAGGTTCTAGTGTTTAGTGATTTAATCCCCCCGAGACATTAAGACTGATTTAATCTGGAGTGTTTACTGCGATCTTTGCTGTACACATTTTGTTTTGTTTCGTTTCGTTTGTCGGGCAAGACTTTTCTTTGTCTCAAAGTGTTAAAAATAGGAAGACATGAACATTTTGAGTAGGGCTTGTGACGTCAGTACGTTCGCTTGCTGGGTTTTTTTTCTTCTGTTTTTTACTTTTTATCTTGTTATTATAAATTATATCAGTTTTCCTGTTTTTATTTGTTAATTAAGAATTATGCACGAGCATTTCGGTGTTAGTTGACGCATAAAATTGCCTGTATTGGTGTGCTGGTTTTGCTGAAAGTATGCGTATGTATATACATAATTTTAGAAGACATGTTATTATATCAGACACGTTGTCCGTGCGAAATTCTTTTCAGACCATTTGTTAGTGCGTAAATACTTTTTAAGATCATGTTTCAATGCATTATATACTTGCAAGACAAATTTTATAATAATAAGATAAACCCTAGAATACTCAGATTGAGGTCATCTGCCAGAACGTGTGTCAAGAGGTCTGCTCTTGCTTATCGTTCTTTTTTTTTAATTATTTTTTATAATTAATTTATTTATGTGTTGGTTTTTTTGCAGAATTGTTTTTCTTCTGTTTTCGTTATTATAATATGCTTTTTCGAAACCGACAACCATGAACCTATATACATTAGTATACGGTTTTAAGCGTGATTAAAGAAATCTTAACGTACGTAAACATTGCCCTTTTTTCCAACAAAATTCGCCTTTGAATTGATTAAACTTGTCCCCCCTTATGAGAAGAGGTCCATGAGTTCGACCTATATAAGAAATGCAAAAATCCAGAATCAGAGTCTGCCTTGTTGTATTCAACTTCTCGTTCAACTTTCAACGGAACTTCAACAAGCACAGGCTTCTTGCTCATTCGGTCTCCTTAAAGTCCAGAATGCATGACCGATCCAGTATTATTGGCGCCAGTGTGTCTTCATCAACGAGAGCGACACAGGTCCGGAATCCAGGACTGATCCGGTATTACCGACCCTCGTCGGACACGAATTTCCGTACTTCATCATGTCGAGTTGCCAAGATGGCTGAAGCACGCACGAGAATGAACACGTATCTGTGACCCAAGCACACGGACAGAGGTAGTTTGTTTCAACCACAGGAGAACAGCTTCACACACAGGAGGCTGTTACGGAGACAGTTTATTTCCTGGGCTGCGCCGGGTTTCGATAATTGGACTTGTCATTAGATCTTGAGCGATGGCTTTGTGGTAGCGTGAATTACGTCACAACGTGTCCATAATGAGCGATTGTTCGAGATGTTTCTGTCTGCGGTATTTATCACTGGACTTTGGACGTGAATGAAGTTACTCTTGTTTTATTTTTAGACCCATGCGGTCGTTGTGGAGTTGAAATAAACGAGATTGCATTTACAGACATTTCCCTTGTTCAAATCATTTGTGTTCAAAAGTTTTAACGAGAGAATGAAAAGGTGTCCTGTGAAAGTAAAAGACCGTCAATATTTACATTCATGTGTGTATTCATGGTATACGACCAGTTGCAAAAATCAAATGCGCTATGTTAATTAATTTAAAGATATCTGTTCGTTGACATTTTAAAGAACGACAATCACAAGCTTGCTACAGTACCTACACATAGTCCCTGGACAAGATTTTCAAGTTAACATTTTATGAGATTTGTTTTTAACAAGATTTGAAGTAACAAACTGTGAAAAAAAATTAAAAAATGTAATCTTATTCACTATACTGTGAAAAATCTAAATACACAATTATAGTTTCAAACAAGGAGACGACCACGTAAACAAAGGACGAAAACAAAGTTGGATCTGTCCCGAATACCCAGGTTAAATGGACAACGATGTAAAACCAAAAACCAACCAACTTGTACAACCAACCTGTTAACGAGTGGCTTAGAATTAGTCAGCTCTATCAATCAATCAATCAATGAGTCTTATATCGCGCATATTCCGTGGGTACAGTTCTAGGCGCTCTGCAGTGATGCCGTGTGAGATGAAATTTTATACGGCCAGTAGATTGCAGCCATTTCGGCGCATATTTACCTTTCACGGCCTATTATTCCAAGTCACACGGGTATAGGTAGACAATTATTAACTGTGCCTAAGGCCAAAAAAAAAAAAATTGTCTGTTTCTGGTAACATGGCTAAAAAAAATAGGGTCGGTAGGTCGGGATTTTTTTATTTTTATTTTTTTTAATTTTTTTTTTACCCCAAATGTAGACCAATAAAACTAACTTTAAAAATCGCGCAAAGAGACTGGATTCACTATACAAGACACTCAACACATTAACAAATCGTCAGCGGACTTTCGTTTTCACACGTTTTTGTTGTTCATTTTCTCACCCTGTCCTTTACCACCAAAAAAACCCCAACTTTTTTTGAGTTTGGAAAAAAAAAGTTTAGGGTCGGCGCCGAAATTTAGGGTCGGTCGGGTGACCAGAAACAGACAATTTTTTTTTTTTGGCCTAAGCAATTTTGTCAGGAAAGACCCTTTTGTCAATCGTGGGATCTTTAACGTGCACACCCAATGTAGTGTACACGGGGGGAGGTTCGGACACCGAAGAGAGTCTGCACACAAAGTTGACTCTGTGAAATAAACTGATTTCCGGCGAACCTGGGATCGAACTCACGCTGACAGCGGCCAACTGAATACAAATCCAGCGCGCTACCAACTGAGCTACATCCCCGCCCCTCTCTCCTTGAACTGACTGAAAATGATGGCTCAATTGAGTGAAAATGGTGGCTCAATTGAGTGAAAATGGTGGCTCAATTGAGTGAAAATGGTGGCTCAATTGAGTGAAAATGGTGGCTCAATTGAGTGAAAATGGTGGCTCAATTGAGTGAAAATGGTGGCTCAATTGAGTGAAAATGGTGGCTCAATTGAGTGAAAATGGTGGCTCAATTGAGTGAAAATGGTGGCTCCATTGAGTGAAAATGGTGGCTCAATTGAGTGAAAATGGTGGCTCAATTGAGTGAAAATGGTGGCTCCATTGAGTGAAAATGATGGCTCAATTGAGTGAAAATGGTGGCTCAATTGAGTGAAAATGGTGGCTCAATTGAGTGAAAATGGTGGCTCAATTGAGTGAAAATGGTGGCTCCATTGAGTGAAAATGGTGGCTCCATTGAGTGAAAATGGTGGCTCCATTGAGTGAAAATGGTGGCTCAATTGAGTGAAAATGGTGGCTCCATTGAGTGAAAATGGTGGCTCCATTGAGTGAAAATGATGGCTCAATTGAGTTGGTCCTTCAGTGTAGCTTAAACGTGAAATAACTCCGTCGGATTTGTATGCGTTGTGAAAGAGTGGATACCCTTGCATTTCACCTGCCGAATAATGTCACACTTGCTCCTGTCGACGTGTTTCCGACACACCCCTCTTAGTGATTGGCGCCTCCAATAGTTGTCCGAGTAAAAATCAAGGGCATTCACTCTTTCACAGCTAATACAAACCCGACAGAGTTATTTTCGAAATTCGTCTATTGCCCCCCGAACAACTTCTGCTCCTCAGACGATATTGTCGCAGTTTATGTATTCGCACTCACTTAAGATATCACAACAACAACAACAACAACAACATCAACAACAACAACAACAACAACGACAGTACACTCAACATTAGCAATACACTAACAAACTGACTCTCTAGCCATCAACCTTCACACTTACCTACACGTAACTACAAACACCATCCTGACAATTTATTAACCAAACAAGTACAGTACGTAGGTGCATTTAAGTAAATAAGTAAGCAACTAACTAGCTCGATTATATCTCTTTGTGGCTGCCACTACACCTAAGGTCTTTCTTAACTCAGCCCTAAGCTGACTTAGCAAAGTCTTTTCACCGAAAATTCAGTGTCAATGCTTCGTGCAGCAGGCTTCGTGAAGTAAGCTTCGCCGAATTGATATCAGGCTTTACCAGTATTAAAGGACTAATGTCCACTTCATGTGGGTCAAATGATGGGACAATTACGATGTCTATCCTGGAAGTTCACAATGCTCAGTAAGTGACTCATTATACATGCAGGTACTCAACGAGCAGATGCTGATAAGAGCTGATGGCAGAACCAAGAGTTATTAAACAGACGTAATGATCAGTGTGTGTTTGTGTGTGTGTATGTGTGTCTGTGCGTGCGTGCGTGTGTGCGGCATGTGTGTGTGTGTGTGTGCGAGCGTACGTGCGTGCGTGCGTGCGTGTGTGTGTGTGTGTGTGCGCGTACTTGTTTGTATGTGCGTGCGTGCGTGCGAGCTTGCGTGTGTGTGTGTGTGTGTGCGAGCGTAGGTGCGTACGTGCGTGCGTGCACATATATGTGTGTGTGCATGTACTTGTATGTGCGTGCGTGCGTGTGTGTGTGTGTGTGTATGTGTATGAGCGCGCGCGCGCATGTGCCAGTTTGTGTGTATGCACGCGCGTGCGCGTATGCGCGTGATGTCCTCACTGGGATCAAATTATCCGAACACACGGCTTTCAAGACGGAATGGACCACCTGACCGACTTACAAGTTCTATGTCGTATTGAAAACAAGTGGAATTGTTGTATCAAAGGTAATCAGCAGTGCCTGATTAGATTGTAAACAGGAAATTCAACGCCGAATATTGTTTCTCTCCACCCCCCTCTATGTGTGTGAGGCTGTGTGTGTGTGTGTGTGTGTGTGTGTGTGTGTGTGTGTGTGTGTGTGTGTGTGTGTGTGTGTGTGTGTGTGTGTGTGTGTGTGTGTGTGCGTGCGTGCGTGCGTGCGTGCGTGCGTGTGTGTGTGTGTGTGTGTGTGTGTGTGTGTGTGTGAGGCTGTGTGTGTGTGTGTGTGTGTGTGTGTGTGGAAGGGGTCCCACACACACACACAAACATATCCTCACACACACACACACACACACACACACACACACACACACACACACACACACACACACACACACACACACACACGCACGATGAAAACAAAGATACCTGCTGTACATATTTATTTGCTTATTACACCGACTGGTTATTACAGTTTTCGTAAAAATAGTCTGTTCCATCAACAATGTACACCGCCATGGATGACACATTGTTTTGGCCTCTTTCTGTAGCCACGGACACTAACATACAAACAGACACAGGCACGCGAAGACACAGCCAGGGAGACATACCCACATATACAGGCACAGACACAGCCATAGAGACAAACCCACATATACAGGCACAGACACAGACACAGCCATGGAGACAAACCCACATATACAGGCACATATAGAGGCACAGCCACAGACACACGAAGACACAGCCATAGAGACAAACCCACATATACAGGCACAGACACAGACATAGAGACAAACCCACATATACACCACAGACACAGACACAGACACATATACAGGCACAGACACAGACACGCGAAGACACAGCCATAGAGACAAACCCACATATACAGGCACAGACATAGAGACAAACCCACATATACAGGCACATATAGAGGCACAGCCACAGACACGCGAAGACACAGCCATAAAGACAAACCCACATATACTGGCACATATACAGGCACAGCCACAGACACATATACAGGCACAGCCACAGACACATATACAGGCACAGCCACAGACACATATACAGGCACAGCCACAGACACATATACAGGCACAGCCACAGACACATATACAGGCACAGCCACAGACACATATACAGGCACAGCCACAGACACATATACAGGCACAGGCACGTGAAGACACAGCCATAGAGAAATACCTACCAGCACCGCATGTGAGCCCCATATCGGCCCCATGTTATTTTGCACATGTCTTCTGGGGCCCAGTTAGCCGATCTGGGCCCCACATGGATAGCATCTGGGGTAACCACGAATGGAGTGGAGAAATGCCGCCCACATTCACCCCATATGTTAAAGCTATATACAGGCACAGACACAGACACATACTTTGCATTACTGTAGGTCCTTTTTACAACCGCTTTCTTTTGTTTCCGAGAGGTTGGTTGGTTGGTTGGTTGGTTGGTCGGTTTGTTTGTTTGTTTGTTTGTTTGTTTGCTTAACGCCCAGCCGACCACGAAGGGCCATATCAGGGCGGAGCTGCTTTGACATATAACGTGCGCCACACACAAGACAGAAGTCGCAGCACAGGCTTCATGTCTCACCCAGTCACATTATTCTGACACCGGACCAACCAGTCCTAGCACTAACCCCATAATGCCAGACGCCAGGCGGAGCAGCCACTAGATTGCCAATTTTAAAGTCTTAGGTATGACCCGGCCGGGGTTCGAACCCACGACCTCCCGATCACGGGGCGGACGCCTTACCACTAGGCCAACCGTGCCGGTAGGTCGGTAGTGTTTAACGTCCCTTCGACCCATATGGCTATTGGGGACCGTGGTTTCTTTTCTCAGTTTGCTTGATAGTCTCCGTTTTTTTTGTTTTTTTTAACTATTAACATTTAAGTCTTTTACTGCAAAATGGTACTTGATAACGATCGATTTATTTGAATTGTGCATTGTGTACGTTATTAAAGTTTGATTGTAAGGCGCTTAGAACTATATTGGGATTTGCGCCATATAAATACCCTTATTATTATTTAAGTTATTGAGACATCCCAGTGCACTAAGGGATTTATAGAGCAAATCGAGAAAATTCATTATTGAACGAAGCGCATAGCGCTGAGTTCAATAATTATTTTCGAGATTTGCTCTATAAATCCCTTAGTGCACTGGGATTGTTTCAATAACGATATTGTCAGTACCGCCAGAAAAAAAAAGAAGATTCAAAACGCACATTTTGCAACGCGCATTTGGATAGGCGTAACTGTGTGGTCAGGTTTGTGTCAGATCTACTTTTGTGTGGGCTGTCTCAAGTGTGTCGTGCTTTCGTCACACACAAACTCTTGTTTTAATTTCTGTTGGTAAATTCCAGTGTAGCGTTAAGCTAAAAAGTGATGATCTTTCATAGAGACCTCATTTAAACTCGGAGAAAGGACTGTGCTCTTAGTTAGTTGCGATTCGAAACCTTCATCGAGCTTCGACAGGTTGACTGTGCAGAGTTTTGCCCCTTGCCAAGGTCGACGGTAAGCACATTTTCAAAATAAATGTGGCATGTTTCTCGTGTGGTATCTTCACTCATCGGGGAGTCTGGTACTAAATA
>NC_090259.1:43082980-43117980 GCF_037325665.1 Littorina saxatilis
TTTGGACTTTTATGGCTGATTTAACTGGGTAGAAATTCAGGCTGAAATGTTGTTGATAAAAAAGAGCCGGTGTACCTGTAAGCGTAAGAGGTCTTCACATGACGACAGGTCGACAGATGGCGCCACGCATTCCCCGTCCTGAGGGAAGGAGTCGGGCAGACTCTGTCTGCAGCACAGCTTGTAGTCGTCCGTGTAGAGATAGTGGAGGTCATCTAGTGGCTTCAGCAGCGTGCCAGGATAGTCCTTGGTGCACACAACAGTGTATTTATTTAAATGATTGGACGTTATTTGTATTTATGACCAAAATATAACATTTTACACAGATCGAGACAGTCAGTGTTCCTCCGAGACCGCGCTTGCGGTCGAGGTGAACACTGACTGTCGAGAGGGTTCAGATGGTTCGTACAACACTAACTACAAGACACACAGCTGTATAGACACACAGACACACTTTCAGAGGGTTCGTACAACATTAACGCAATGGCGTGGTGGTAAGACGTCGGCCTCCTAATCGGAAGATCGTGTGTTCGAATACCGGTCGCTGCCGCCTGGTGGGTTAAGAGTGGAGATTTTTCCGATCTCCCAGGTCAACTTATGTGCAGACCTGCTAGTGACTCAACCCCCTTCGTGTGTACACACAAGCACAAGACCAAGTGCGCACGGAAAAGATCCTGTAATCCATGTCAGAGTTCGGTGGGTTATAGAAACACGAAAATACCCAGCATGCTTCCCCCGAAATATATTGAGTGCTGTCCCTTCTGCGCCGAGCGGCTGCATTTCAGGGCTCTCTCATATTTCGTACTGTGCGCCTTGAGTCGCCTTGTGGTGAGATATGTGCGCAAAATAAATTCTCGTATTATTATTCTCGTATTATTATTATTAACTACAAGACACACAGCTGTATAGACACACAGACACTTTTTCAGAGGGTTCGTACAACATTAACTACACGACACACAGCTGTATAGACACACAGACACACTTTCAGAGGGTTCATACAACATTAACTACACGACACACAGCTGTATAGACACACAGACACTCTCTCAGAGAGTTCGTACAACATTAACTACACGACACACAGCTGTATAGACACACAGACACACTTTCAAAGGGTTCGTACAACATTAACTACACGACACACAGCTGTATAGACACACAGACACACTTTCAGAGGGTTCGTACAACATTAACTACACGACACACAGCTGTATAGACATACAGACACACTTTCAGAGTGTTCGTACAACATTAACTACACGACACACAGCTGTATAGACACACAGACACACTTTCAGAGGGTTCGTACAACATTAACTACACGACACACAGCTGTATAGACACACAGACACACTTTCAGAGGGTTCGTACGACATTAACTACAAGACACACAGCTGTATAGACACACAGACACTCTTTCAGAGAGTTCGTACAACATTAACTACAAGACACACAGCTGTATAGACACACAGACACTCTTTCAGAGCGTTCGTACAACATTAACTACAAGATACACAGCTGTTTAGACACACAGACACTCTCTCAGAGGGTTTGTACAACATTAACTACACGACACACTACACGACACACAGACACACTTTCAGAGGGTTCGTACAACATTAACTACAAGACACACAGCTGTATAGACACACAGACACACTTTCAGAGGGTTCGTACAACATTAACTACACGACACACAGCTGTATAGACACACAGACACACTTTCAGAGGGTTCGTACAACATTAACTACACGACACACAGCTGTATAGACACACAGACACTCTTTCAGAGGGTTTGTACAACATTAACTACACGACACACAGCTGTATAGACACACAGACACTCTTTCAGAGGGTTCGTACAACATTAACTACACGACACACAGCTGTATAGACACACAGACACTCTTTCAGAGGGTTCGTACAACATTAACTACACGACACACAGCTGTATAGACACACAGACACTCTTTCAGAGGGTTCGTACAACATTAACTACACGACACACAGCTGTATAGACACACAGACACACTTTCAGAGGGTTTGTACAACATTAACTACACGACACACAGCTGTATAGACACACAGACACACTTTCAGAGGGTTCGTACAACATTAACTACACGACACACAGCTAAATAGACACACAGACACACTTTCAGAGGGTTCGTACAACATTAACTACACGACACACAGCTGTATAGACACACAGACACACTTTCAGAGGGTTTGTACAACATTAACTACACGACACACAGCTGTATAGACACACAGACACACTTTCAGAGGGTTCGTACAACATTAACTACACGACACACAGCTGTATAGACACACAGACACACTTTCAGAGGGTTCGTACAACATTAACTACACGACACACAGCTGTATAGACACACAGACACACTTTCAGAGGGTTCGTACAACATTAACTACACGACACACAGCTCTATAGAAACACAGACACACCTTGAGAGGGTTTCCGCGCAGGTCGAGTGTGACCAAGCCCGGCGTGGCGGTGAACCCAGTATCATTGATTGCGACGATGGCGTTGAGGGAAAGGTTCAGGCGCGTGAGGCCCGAGAAAGAGGACAAGCTGTCGCCGCTAAACAGCTCCAAGGGGGTTCTCGATATCTCCAGTGACTGCAAGTTAGGATGCTTGGCTTCTGACCCGCCTTTAAAGATGTGACTGACAGGGTTGGATGAGAGAGTCAGATGTCTCAGATTTTCCATCTCCAGGAAAACATCCATGTCAAGCTCCGCGATGAGGTTGCTGCTCAAATCCAGAACCCTCAGGTTGTTGAGCGTCCTGAAGGCGTTCCCATCAAGCCGAAAGATGTAATTAGTGCTGAGGTCCAGGGTCCTCAGGTTGGGCAGGTTCATCACAGATACCTGCACGATACTGCACCCCGACAACCTCAGCCACACCAGGTAGGTCAGACCAGTGACGTCACGAGGGTCCATGGCGGCGTCAGCTGCGTCCAGGTAACGCAGGTGGGGATAGTTGGCAGCAGGGAAGCTGAACGAGCAGACGAAGGCGTGACCCTGACACTGACACGCCCGAGGACAGTCGCGTTGACACAGCCACTCGTCATCACGCTGCGGACACTGCGGCCAGCCGTCACACAGGTGGTCAGCGTGCAAACAGACAGCGGAGGACAGACAGCGGTACAGACCGGGACACTGCACGTACTGGCAGCCCACCTCGTCGCCCCCTCCCACACAGTCCTTGACCCCGTTACACCGCACGTACACAGGCAGACAGTAGTCGTCCGGGCAGCGAAAGTGGGTGTCGGGGCATGGGTCCGACTCTCCCATGGGACTCTAGGGGGGAAAAAATGTAAGTCGGACACAGCTTATCGCACACATAAATATAACTACGACATGGCTTCTTGCACATATTTTTAGGTCAATCCCATCTAGGAAGAACAGGGGAAAGTAGGTCAGGATGTAGTCTAGTAGAATCACTTTCTATCGGCAACTGAATAGTAGTTTTAGTGGGCAAAACGAATTGCCTCTGTCAAAGAATTTAGTGCACAGCTACTCACGTTTTACATTTAAGAGTTTGTTCAAGTACATTGCTAAGGCCCAAAAAAAAGTCTGTTTACGGTAACCCGACCGACCCTATTTTTTTCGCGCGACCCTAGACTTTTTTTTGGCATTTGGGGGAAAAAAAAAGGAAAAATTGGTTTTTTTTTTTTTTATGCAAAATAACGTGAAAATATGGTTTTTTGGAAGAAAAAAAAATCCCGACCTACCGACCCTATTTTTTGGGCCTATGTTACCGTAAACAGACCTTCTTTTTTTTTTGGCCTAAATGACTTAAAAGTGGAAACACACTGGAAAAGCAAATTTGACAAAATTAGGTGTGCTTCCATTTACTACGTCTTTGCAACGTCTCTCTGCCACCGCCACGCCCCTGCCCCTGTTCCTTCGCTATACAAGTCCCTGTTAAAAATGTGTGCAAGGCATCTTGCACACACTGGCCATTTTCACAAGAAAATAATCTCGTTGGATTCAAACGGAGAAATATGCCAAATGAACGGCAAATAGAAGTGCAAAATGCATCCACCTACCTGATGAAAAAAGCCATCCTTGTCATAGTCAATGACAGCGGGGGGATAGAGCCTGGGCACGAGAGGCACGGTGAAGGTCCTATCCTCGGGGTGAATCTCGTCCTCACACAGCTCCTCGTCCGACTGGTCGTAGCAGTCTCTGTCCCAGTCACACCGCATGGCGCGCGACACGCACTGTTTGTTGCTACACTGGAAACCCGGACAGGGGTCCGTGTGCTCACAGAACGTCTCGTCTGACGCGTCATCGCAGTCCTCTCTGAAGTCACACACCAATGTGTAGTGCACCGTCATCGTGGCGTCATCACACACGAACATTGACGTCACGGAATTTTCCCGACTTCCACCGCTCTCTGCCAACTTGCACTCACGTGGATACTGCTTGTCCAATCGGCAATAGCTTCTGGGGTCACATGACAGGAAGTCAAGAGCCACGTGGCCATTTTCACAAAAAAGTAAGCTCAGTTTAGTTCTGTTTGCGACCTCTCGGAACGGGAAAGTCAAGACAGGCAGATCAAGTCCCTCACTCGGCAATACAACAGATTTCAACTCGCACAGAACATAGTATAAGCTGGACACTGTGTCTCGCACACACTTGATGAAGGCTACACGAAGCGTGCCGTCAAACTCCACAAAGCCACACATCTCTGACTGCCTGTGGGGGGACGTCTCGAGAAAGTCCTCACCGCTTTGGAAAAGATTGCGATGGTACTGTCCGGAATAGGCGTAGACCGACTGCGCGATGCTGCCGTCCATCCACTTCAAGCTGTGTCTGTACATGTCGGGGAAGGACGAGTGGCCCGTGCGCAAACCGATAATGAGACGACTGGTGTACGTGCCGAACTGGTAAATCTTCAGCACGGTATCCCAATCCGACTTGGTCTTCATGCTGGCGAGGTCACCCCCGAACTCCTTGCGGCACTCGTGCTGCGCGGCCCAGTGCGACGTGTCCTTCCACATCTCGTGTTTGATGTAGCACTTGTCGGCTGTGCTGGGAAGACCGTGGCAGGCCGGGCTGCTGTACGGACAGAACGGTCCTTCGTCATCGACGCCCCCCATGCACTCTGGCACCAAGTTGCACTGCAGGTGCTGCTTGAAGCTGGGGTAGTCGGGCCCTGAGCAGTTGAAGTAGCTTTCGTTGAGCGTGGGGGGAGGGCTGGCGGCTGGATGAAAGGAGAAGCGGAGTTTCATGCCTGTAGCAGAGTTACCGCAGTCGCGTGCAGACTGCGCATGGAGAAGCAGAGACGTGTTGTACACGTTGGCAAGCCTGGTCGTCAAACACACGTGGTCGAGCATCCTCCCCACCCTCCCTGGCCCCGTCTCGCGAAACCCGCCGAGAGCGTACAGTCGTAGTCCGCCATCGGGACAGGAGCGGAGGTCGTCATCCCAGTGAAAGCGAGCGAAGCTCAGCATCATCACGTGACCCCGAGGCACAAGCAGCTCGTACATAGCGTTAATGGAACACAGGACGTTGGTCGTCCCGTCATACCCCCACTGCGTGATCTCGCCCGCTGTGCGAGACGTGAAAGTCACGTTCAGACGCTTGCGGACATCTTCCTTAAAGGCGAAGAAGTCGATCGTGAAGTTGGGGGGGACCAAGGTTGTGTTGGCGGTCACGTACAAGTTCTCATAGAAATAGAAATACAAGGTTGTGTTCTGGACAAAGACTTGCCTCCTCAGCGTCCTGCAGTTGAGTTTTGCGTTGGGCAGTTTCGTCAGGCCAGCATAGAGCCATTTGTCGGGTGAAAACTGTATAGTGTACTTGCTAGTGCACGGGTCTTCCAGGGGGGTGTAGATAAAGTAGACATAGTCAAACCCTTCTGGCACCCTGATCGCCCAGTGACAGTCATTGACACTTTCCTTTTGGCTCGTGTCGTTAGAATAATACATGTGTATTGCCAATTCTTTGATTTCTTCGTATGTCGGTTTTGCTCCCTTGAGTGATTTGGGTACAGGTGTACCGAATATACCGTGCACTGTTCCCTCGGTGCCAAAGAACTCAGGCACATTTTTCTCGGTGCACCCTTCCCAGTAGAGATTGTAGCGAGTACTGCTGGAATTCCTTACCGTTCCTGTCTTGCTCATGTTCAGGTCGTCATTTTCTGGTGATCCCGTTCCTGTGTTGTACATGTTCAAGGTTTCATGTTCTGGTGATTCAGTTCCTGTGTTGTACATGTTCAGGTCGTCATTTTCTGGTGATTCCGTTCCTGTGTTGTACATGTTCAAGGTTTCATGTTCTGGTGATTCAGTTCCTGTGTTGTACATGTTCAGGTCGTCATTTTCTGGTGATTCCGTTCCTGTGCTGTACATGTTCAAGGTTTCATGTTCTGGTGATTCAGTTCCTGTGTTGCTCATGTTCAGGTCGTCATTTTCTGGTGATCCCGTTCCTGTGTTGTACATGTTCAAGGTTTCATGTTCTGGTGATTCAGTTCCTGTGTTGTACATGTTCAGGTCGTCATTTTCTGGTGATTCCGTTCCTGTGTTGTGCATGTTCAGGTCGTCATTTTCTGGTGATTCCGTTCCTGTGTTGTACATGTTCAGGTCGTCATTTTCTGGTGATTCCGTTCCTGTGTTGTACATGTTCAGGTCGTCATTTTCTGGTGATTCCGTTCCTGTGTTGTACATGTTCAGGTCGTCATTTTCTGGTGATTCCGTTCCTGTGTTGTACATGTTCAGGTCGTCATTTTCTGGTGATTCCGTTCCTGTGTTGTACATGTTCAGGTCGTCATTTTCTGGTGATTCCGTTCCTGTGTTGTGCATGTTCAGGTCGTCCGTTTTTTGTGTTTTCGTTCTTGTCTTGCTCATATTCAGGTCTTTATGTTCTGGTGTTTCTAGCGCAACTGTAGTAGCTGGGCTTGCTTCTCTAGCGTTGCCTTGTTGACTGTTTTTAGTAAAGGTTGTCTTCCTACCTCTCAACATGTCTGCGCGAAAGGTGTTGGTCGATGTCGCTTCATCCTCGGTTTTGACACCTGCTAGAGTCTCAGCGTGCGTGTCGGTGTGTTCATCCCCCGTGTCGACACCTGCTAGAGTCTCAACGTGCGTGTCGGTGTGTTCATCCCCCGTGTTGACACCTGCTAGAGTCTCAGCGTGCGTGTCGGTGTGTTCATCCCCCGTGTTGACACCTGCTAGAGTCTCAGCGTGCGTGTCGGTGTGTTCATCCCCCGTGTTGACACCTGCTAGAGTCTCAGCGTGCGTGTCGGTGTGTTCATCCCCCGTGTCGACACCTGCTAGAGTCTCAACGTGCGTGTCGGTGTGTTCATCCCCCGTGTCGACACCTGCTAGTGTCTCATCGTGCGTGTTGGTGTGTTCATCCCCCGTGTCGACACCTGCTAGAGTCTCAGCGTGCGTGTCGGTGTGTTCATCCCCCGTGTCGACACCAGCTAGTGTCTCAGCGTGCGTGTCGGTGTGTTCATCCCCCGTGTCGACACCTGCTAGAGTCTCAGCGTGCGTGTCGGTGTGTTCATCCCCCGTGTCGACACCTGCTAGAGTCTCAGCGTGCGTGTCGGTGTGTTCATCCCCCGTGTTGACACCTGCTAGTGTCTCAACGTGCGTGTCGGTGTGTTCATCCCCCGTGTCGACACCTGCTAGAGTCTCAGCGTGCGTGTCGGTGTGTTCATCCCCCGTGTCGACACCAGCTAGTGTCTCATCGTGCGTGTCGGTGTGTTCATCCCCCGTGTCGACACCAGCTAGTGTCTCATCGTGCGTGTCGGTGTGTTCATCCCCCGTGTCGACACCTGCTAGAGTCTCAACGTGCGTGTCGGTGTGTTCATCCCCCGTGTCGACACCTGCTAGTGTCTCATCGTGCGTGTCGGTGTGTTCATCCCCCGTGTCGACACCTGCTAGAGTCTCAGCGTGCGTGTCGGTGTGTTCATCCCCCGTGTCGACACCAGCTAGAGTCTCAGCGTGCGTGTCGGTGTGTTCATCCCCCGTGTCGACACCAGCTAGAGTCTCAGCGTGCGTGTCGGTGTGTTCATGCCCCGTGTCGACACCTGCTAGAGTCTCAGCGTGCGTGTCGGTGTGTTCATCCAAAACACCAGAACTGCCCAGCGAAGACGGTTCATAGCGGATCCAACCGTCGGCGCTACTTTCACCTTCAGCGCCATCCCGAAGAGCTCCTGTGGTTCTTTGCAGGGCGAGTGACGACGTTGTGGACGTGAGGGGAGACTGAGCGCGACTGGTTGTCCCGTGGAGTGTGTTTCTTGTCGAGGTGTCACTCAGCACCACAGACACGCCCACACAGAGAATGGCGAGCATCGCACTCAACATGGCGGCAATTGTTTCGCGATCTCTTTTTTTTCTTTTTTTTTTTAATGTCTTATAGTTTACAGGCTTTACGACATAAAAAAAAAGAGTAAGAAAAAATTAAAATTTAAAAAAAAATAAAAACACGCGACTGCGATAACATGTGTACCGTTAGTCGAATAGCATGATATGCCATGTTATTGTTCCAATTCCGATTGTTTGAGAACAGAGTTTTTTTGTTCTCAGATCTCTTACCATTCGTTTCACCCTTTCAACTGTAGGCAGGTCTCTGGAAACAGACAACAGAAATTCAAAGCACACTCCTTTCCGTGTAAAACAATTGGGCTCACCTGGCGAGGTTTTTACATAGGCGTACGCTGCCTGAATGGCGGGGTAAAAACGGTCATACACGTTAAAAAAACGCTCATGCAAAAATGTGAGTGAACGTGGGAGTTTCAGCCAATGAACGAAGAAGAAGAAGAAAAAGAAGAAGAAGAAGAAGAAGAAGAAGAAGAAGAAGAAGAAGAAGAAGAAGAAGAAGAAGAAGAAGAAGAAGAAGAAGAAGAAGAAGAAGAAGAAGAAGAAGAAGAAGAAGAAGAAGAAGAAGAAGAAGAAGAAGAAGAAGAAGAAGAAGAAGAAGAAGAAGAAGAAGAAGAGGAAGAATGTTTTAGTTAGGAATGTATTTCTGTAACAGCCACTGAGTGCAGGTAAAAACAATAATCAATAACAACTGCTCACTGCACCCAGGGAGCACGAAGACTGTTGATACTTCGTATGTTACAAAGTGGCGGGATGGTCTTATCCCATATTCTTCTTCTTCTTCTGCGTTCGTGGGCTGAAAATCCCAAGCACGAGTGAAGTTTTACGTGTATGACCGTTCTTACCCCGCCATTAAGGCAGCCATACGCCGCTTTCGGAGGAAGCATATGCATGCTGGATATTTTCGTGTTTCTATAACCGACTGAACTCTGAAATGCATTACAGGATCTTTTCCGTGCGCACTTGGTCTTGTGATTGCGTGTACACACGAAGGGGGATAAGGCACTAGCAGGTCTGCACATAATTTGACCTGGGAGATCGGAAAAATATCCACCCTTAACCCATCAGGCGCGGCCGGGATTCGAACCCACGACCTTCTGCTTGGGAGGCCGGCGTCTTACCATCGAATCCCATATAAAAGCCTGCTCAGATCGATGAACGAGAAGGAATTTGTCTTTAAAATGACAATACAAACAAACAATACAAATGCGACGACGTTCTACAAAATTGAAACTTGTCAGTTTGTCAATAACTTGACGTCTTCGTGAGAGCGAGAGATGTTAGAGATCTCAACTTTTCTGGGGCCAGCTTTTACAAGGGCGATGCCCATCTCCTCTCCCTCGCTGTCCTTGCCTTCCTCGGCCCTGAATGGGGTCAGGTACCCATTTCCAGCTGGGTGGACTGGAGAGCGCACGGACAAATATCGGGTATTTGTACTTGTATTTGCCCGAGTGGGGGACGAACCACGACCTCCAGCGTGCGCTCTAACCACTGCTTGTTTGTTTGTTTGTTTGTTTGCTAAACGCCCAGCCGACCACGAAGGGCCATATCAGGGCGGCGCTGCTTTGACATATAACGTGCGCCACACACAAGACAGAAGTCGCAGCACAGGCTTCATGTCTCACCCAGTCACATTATTCTGACACCGGACCAACCAGTCCTAGCACTAACCCCATAATGCCAGACGCCAGGCGGAGCAGCCACTAGATTGCCAATTTTAAAGTCTTAGGTATGACCCGGCCGGGGTTCGAACCCACGACCTCCCGATCACGGGGCGGACGCCTTACCACTAGGCCAACCGTGCCGGTGCTCTAACCACTGCGCCACTCCGACTCTCTCGTGTATAATACAGCTTCATGAAAACACTTTAACATGCGATTATAAACAAATACAAAGTATTCAGAAACAAACACCATGCACTCGACCAAAGCCGCTCAATGTATCGCCATTATAGGCTGATCACAAAACACGACCAAACGCGGCAGGCGTAATTAGTTTCAACTGATTCCAGCCTGACAATTCTGTCTTGCATAAAGGAGCAAGACAGGATAAAGTGTGAACATCTTTGAAAATGAAACAGACTAGGCAGTCTTGTTGTAATATTTTACATGTTTGGCAGGCGAAGCAAAAGAGAATGACATTAAAAGAAAAGAAACGATCTGAAACATCAGCATATATAATATAGTTCTCGATTAATTATTTAACCGCCTCCCAGTTATATCAGAAGCGTGACAAATGAATTCATTGGCAGTTTAGAAAATCTCATATACAATGTTTAACGTACAAATATTCGATTACTGAAAATCACATTTGTAAGAGCGGGAAAGCTAGTTTGATTCATGCATTAATACAGAACCATTGGCGGCGATAGGAATCGACTCGTTTGGGTATCCGTATATCAAAATCAGATTTTAGATTTACGCGAGTATTAATGGAAGTCTTTTGCTCGCGCACATATTCTCAATTTCATATGCGTGACGTGTTAGCCCTTTCAAAACTCATTTTTTGTCTACAAGGAAATAAATAATCATTTTTCCACTAATGTTTATCCCGTTTAAGTAGTTTGACTTACTGTAAAGCAATTCATCTTTGCGTGAACATACGGGCAATTGGACACGTACTAATCTGTCGCTTTTCAGCAAATGAAAAAGTGGAAATTAACCACGAAACAATTAAGACAAAAGTGTAAGTGTTTCTCATTACTCACATGTCGTTTTAGCCAGACAAAAATTAATCTCAATGGCAGTTGGGATCGTAAGTTTTCATTACATTAATCTTCGGCCGAGCTGGAATACGTTAGTAGTTGGAATGGCAGATATTTGGTTACACGGGCGTTTCTCTGACGTGGTCACGCTGGAACACATTTGTAGCTCACGTAGGAAATACAGGTATCGGATTCCACGGGCGTCAACTTTTGTCGCGATGGAAGGGCCAGCCCCGATGGAAGGCATTAGTAATTTACGTAGCAAATATTGCATTACACGGGCGTTATCTCCAGTCGCGATGGAACGGCCAATGCCGCTGGAACACATTAGTATTTGGGATAGTAGATCTTGGGTTACAGGGATGTTCCGCATTAGCACTTTGAATGTAGTGGAAATAAACGATGAGTATGAATCACGGCCCCACTGCGGTGACATAAGTCATTAAGGTTTGATTTAAGCTGCGCGCTGTGGGCAGGCACTGACACTCACTGTTCACACGTCGTGCGGTCGACACCGAGTGTTGGTTTTGACTTGGCTGTGCTGGTAAAGATGAGGTGTGGTTTGGTTGTGTTAGAGTTCAGTCGGTGACTTAACATTGTTTTGGTTTGGAATAAAGTGGGTCGGTCCATATCAGGGCGGTGCTGCTTTGACATATAACGTGCGCTACACACAAGACAGAAGTCGCAGCACAGGCTTCATGTCTCACCCAGTCACATTATTCTGACACCGGACCAACCAGTCCTAGCACTAACCCCATAATGCCAGACGCCAGGCGGAGCAGCCACTAGATTGCCAATTTTAAAGTTTTAGGTATTACCCGGCCGGGGTTCGAACCCACGACCTCCCGATCACGGGGCGGACGCCTTACCTGGATCTGGATCTGGATAACCCGCCTGGGTTGGTGGTTGGCGGGTGCGCCACAGAAGCCGACGACGACTATCAACGTGACGTTTTTTGGGTGTGCGCATCTAAAAGAGTCTTAAAAGTTCACTGTACACAAGGTGGATTTTGTGTACAACTCCAGCTGGTCTTCTTGCTGCTGTACTTGCGGTTTTAGTCCGTTTGCCCTAGAATGTAGGCTTTTCAAGCACAGTTAAAAAATGCTATGTTACAATGTTAAAAACTGGATAAAAACTACTGAGGCTCTCACACTGGTTTCTGCCCCCCTAACGCCGATGAGAAGGCGCTGGGCGTGGTCAGGGTGACGGTGGCTTCGCTCAAATTGTTCCACTCGATCACTGTCTTTATAAAGAACGAGTTCCTGTATTGATCAGTCTTTGAGGTAGGAGCTTTGAAACAGCGGCTGTTGTTGGTTGCCTGTCTCTGGAGGATGTTTTGGCTCTCATACCCCTCGTAGGCTTTAGGCTTGACTCGGCGCCGAGATACGCTCACCGGGGTGAGGAAGGAGTCAGGGGGTAAGGCAGGTACAAGTCCATTGATGATTTTGAACAGCATCGTCAGGCGAAGTTGCTGACGGCGTTCCTGGAGTGTAGGGAGTTGGAGGTACTCTAGCATCTTGGTGACGCAGCCTGGGTCCTTGGACACGTAGTCTTTCATGATGAACCTAGCGGCTAGGCGTTGGATGCGTTCGAGTCTCTCAACGTCTTGTTTGTAGTAGGGGTCCCAGACCACCGCCCCGTACTCAAGGGTGGACCTGACAAGAGTGATGTAGGCAAGGCGACGGCACTCACGTGGGCAGTTCCGGAGGTTCCGGCGTAAGAAGCCCAGGATAGATCCTGCCCTCTTGCAGAGACTGGTGATGTGGGGGCCCCACTTCAGGTCGGCTGAGATCTGTATGCCGAGGTACGGGTTCTGTTCGACCTGTTGGAGGATGGTGTCTCCGAGGCTGTAGAAGTAGTGGGATGTGGATCTGGTGGAGAGGACGTAGCACTTCTTAGCGTTGAACCTCATCCCCCACTGGTTTGCCCACTCTTCCAAGCTCTTTAGGTCTGCCTGTAGCGTAAGGTGGTCCTGAAAGGTGCGGATCTGGCGGTAGAGGAGACAGTCATCCGCAAAAAGTCTGACAGACGACTGGACTGAGTCTGGGAGGTCGTTGATATGGCACAGGAACAACAACGGACCCAGCACTGTGCACTAGGCCACTGTGCACTAGGCCAACCGTGCCGGTGTTCATTCGGTGACGTAAGATTGTTTTGGTTTGGAATAAAGAAAGTCAGTCTTGATCCATACTATTTCTGTCGCCGTCTGTTCTGTTGTGTTCGTTAATGTTGTTGTCTTCTTCTTCTCGTTCGCTTGTTCCAACGTCCACTCCTGTGGTGCATAAGAATGTCGCCGTCTGCTTCAGGGCCGCCAGAACTGGGGTGCACAAGGCAGACGTGTGTGCCACACAACCGGGTGAGAACAAACCGGGGAGTCTGATTCGTTGAAATCACAACACATCTCAATTTCAACCAATCCAAACCCGTGGCTGGCCCTCACCCCGTTGGTAACTTTCTTGTGGACCTCGACCCAGGTCGTCACACAGCTTCTCAGCCAGCCTAGCTATGCGGGGAAATAAATAGCTCAGTCGGTAGCAGCGCTGACTTCTCCTGTTGTGGTCTCGTCTAGCCTAGCTATGCGGGGAAATAAATAGCTCAGTCGGTAGCAGCGCTGACTTCTCCTGTAGGGGTCTCGTCTAGCCTAGCTATGCGGGGAAATAAATAGCTCAGTCGGTAGCAGCGCTGACTTCTCCTGAAGGGGTCTTGTCTAGCCTAGCTATGCGGGAAAATAAATAGCTCAGTCGGTAGCGGCGCTGACTTTTCCTGTAGTGGTCTCATCCAGCCTAGCTATGCGGAGAAATAAATAGCTCAGTCGGTAGCTGCGCTGGCTTCACCTGTAGTGGTCTCATCCAGCCTAGCTTGTATGAGGGACAGGTTGTAAGATTAGGCTTTGCCTAAAACCTCTATCCTTTGGTAATAAAGTTCAGTTTCAGTTTCAGTTTCAGTTTCAGTTTAGCTGTGCTGGGAAATAAATAGCTCAGTCGGTAGCAGCGCGGACTTCTCCTGTAGGGGTCTCGTCTAGCCTAGCTATGCGGGGAAATAAATAGCTCAGTCGGTAGCAGCGCTGACTTCTCCTGTAGGGGTCTCGTCTAGCCTAGCTATGCGGGGAAATAAATAGCTCAGTCGGTAGCAGCGCTGACTTCTCCTGTAGGGGTCTCGTCTAGCCTAGCTGTGCGGGGAAATAAATAGCTCAGTCGGTAGCAGCGCTGACTTCTCCTGTAGTGGTCTCGTCTAGCCTAGCTGTGCAGGGAAATAGCTCAGTCGGTACCGGCGCTGACTTTTCCTGTAGGGATCTCGCCTAGCCTAGCTATGCAGGGAAATAGCTCAGTCGGTACCGGCGCTGACTTCTCATGTAAGGGGTCTCGTCTAGCCTAGCTGTGCGGGGAAATAGCTCAGTCGGTAGCAGCGCTGACTTCTCCTGTAGGGGTCTCGTCTAGCCTAGCTGTGCGGGGAAATAGCTCAGTCGGTAGCAGCGCTGACTTCTCCTGTAGGGGTCTTGTCTAGCCTAGCTGTGCGGGGAAATAGCTCAGTCGGTAGCGGCGCTGACTTCTCCTGTAGGAGTCTCGTCTAGCCTAGCTGTGCGGGGAAATAGCTCAGTCGGTAGCGACGCTGACTTCTCCTGTAGGGGTCTAGTCTAGCCTAGCTGTGCGGGGAAATAGCTCAGTCGGTAGCAGCGCTGACTTCTCCTGTAGGGGTCTAGTCTAGCCTAGCTGTGCGGGGAAATAGCTCAGTCGGTAGTGGCGCTGACTTCTCCTGTAGGGGTCTCGTCTAGTCTAGCTGTGCGGGGAAATAGCTCAGTCGGTAGCAGCGCTGACTTCTCCTGTAGGGGTCTAGTCTAGCCTAGCTGTGCGGGGAAATAGCTCAGTCTGTAGCGGCGCTGACTTCTCCTGTAGGGGTCTCGTCTAGCCTAGCTGTGCGGGGAAATAGCTCAGTCGGTAGCGGCGCTGACTTCACCCGTAGGGGTCTCGTCTAGCCTAGCTGTGCGGGAAAATAGCTCAGTTGGTAGCAGCGCTGACTTCTCCTGTAGGGGTCTCAACAAGCCTAGCTGTGCGGGGAAATAGCTCAGTCGGTAGCAGCGCTGACTTCTCCAGTAGGGGTCTCCACAAGCCTAGCTGTGCGGGGAAATAGCTCAGTCGGTAGCGGCGCTGACTTCTCCTGTAGGGGTCTCGTCTAGTCTAGCTGTGCGGGGAAATAGCTCAGTCGGTAGCAGCGCTGACTTCTCCTGTAGGGGTCTCAACAAGCCTAGCTGTGCGGGGAAAGAGCTCAGTCGGTAGCGACGCTGACTTCTCCTGTAGGGGTCTCGTCTAGTCTAGCTGTGCGGGGAAATAGCTCAGTCTGTAGCGGCGCTGACGTCTCCTGTAGGGGTCTCGTCTAGCCTAGCTGTGCGGGGAAATAGCTCAGTCGGTAGCAGCGCTGACTTCTCCTGTAGGGGTCTCAACAAGCCTAGCTGTGCGGGGAAATAGCTCAGTCGGTAGCGGCGCTGGCTTCAAAACCAATTGTCGTTATCGGCGTGGGTTCTATCCCCACAATATATTTCCCAGGGTTAACTTTGTGCAGACCCTTCTCGGTGTCCGAACACCCCCGTGTGCACCCATGCGCAAGATAAAGAACCCAATTCACAGCGGAAGTCTCAGGGCTTAGACACATAAATGCACGGATGGAAGACAGAAAAACAAAATGTGTAGCGTCGTACTGTATTGCTCGCTTTCCCAAGAGAGAAAGCAACCCCAATTTCCATGAGCTCTATATACAATCTTATCCTTGTATCCTCCTGTATCATCTTTTTGGTTTTTTTTTGCTTCCTCCGCCCGTAACGTGCTGGCTTTGAAACCTGCCAGTCGCCGTTAGCGTGAGGTTAGACATCGGATTCCGTTGGGGATGTATTTCCCAGAGTCAACGATGTGCCCACTCTCCTGGGTGTCGGAACACCCAAGCCCCCCCCCCCCCACCCCCCACCCCTTCCCCTCTTTGTGAAGGGATATAATATCATTGTGCACTCATTTTATTTTCCAAAATCAAAAACAGGAGAACAAACAGAAACAATCCGTTACCTGTTTTTATATTTAATAATGGCTATAATGCACCCAAAACTGTCTCTAATCGTCATAAGAGCTATACAGTTCGGTTTGAGAAGGCGGGAGGGGGAAGGGTGTGATTATGTTGCCACACACCAGGAATACTTTTAATTTGGCGTTTGAGCTCTAATTAAGTTATTACAATTTTACACGGCTGAACTGCGATTTCTCGGATTTGAAAACCCGAATCTAACGGTTTTTTGTCTGCTTCAAGGAATGCGTTCCTAGCCAGGACAATTGACACTGAGTTGGGTGAAGGAAACCGCTTGCCGGTTAAATTTCTGTTAATTGATTAGTATATAGTTACTGGGTATTTTCGAACAAATCAGTGCAGGTGTTTTGAAACTACATGTCACTTGAAATTTTTGCTAAATACCTTCCCAAAATGGCTACCTAGATTGCACACCTTCAACTCAGTTTTCAACAAAATATAGACCAGCTGAAGGGCTAGTGGTAGATGATTTTGGGGGGGATTATTTACAAAACATCAAAGCAACTTTACCTTAGGGCTTAAAAAGAACATCTGTTAAATTGACCTGTTCCCAACCTCTGAGCTTTGAGCCCTATACTCATACATGTTCATAAACCAATCGAAAAATCGTCTAATTTAAATCCGAAAAGATCCCCCTGTCACATGTCAACTTATGTGCAGACCTGCTAGTGCCTTCGCAAGCACAAGACCAAGTGCGCACGGAAAAGATCCTGTAATCCATGTCCGAGTTCGGTGGGTTATAGAAACACGAAAATACCAAGCATGCTTCCCCCGAAATCGGCGCATGCTGCCTGAATGGCGGAGTAAAAACGGCAATACACGTAAAATCCCACTCGTGCAGCCCATGAACGAAGAAGAAGACAAAGAAGAAGAACTTATATTGACCCAAACATCTTTTGCATGAACAATCAGCTCTTCGCTCCATCTTCCCGCGGCCATTGCAGTAAACGCACACTCCTTCCCATGAAAACAGTTCGGTCCACCTTCTCAGATTTGGCCAGACGGGCGCAGTGACCTAGTGAATAAGACATCGGCCCTCCTTCTCAGATTTGGCCAGACGGGCGCAGTGACCTAGTGAATAAGACATCGGCCCTCCTTCTCAGATTTGGCCAGACGGGCGCAGTGACCTAGTGAATAAGACATCGGCCCTCCTTCTCAGATTTGGCCAGACGGGCGCAGTGACCTAGTGAATAAGACATCGGCCTCTTGATCGGAAGGTCGTGAGTTCAAATCACGGCCAGTACCGCCTGGTGGGTTAAGGGTTGAGATTTTTTCAGATCATCCAGGTCAAAACATGTGCAGACCTGCTAGTGCCTTATCCCCCTTTGTGTGTACACGCAAGCACAAGACCAAGTGCGCACGGAAAAGATCCTGTAATCCATGTCAGAGTTCGGTGGGTTACAGAAACACGAAAATACCAAGCATGCAACCTCCTAAAGCGGCGTATGGCTGCCTAAATGGCAGAGTAAAAACGGTCATACACGTAAACCCCACTCGTGCAACAAACACAAGTGTACGTGGGAGTTTCAGCTCAAGAACGCAGAAGGAAAACAAAGAAGACGATCTGGCCAGATTTGTTGATGGGCTACGACCATCCCTCCACTTAGTCTCATACCAAAAATCAGCTCCCTGAGGTGTGAGTTGGATTTTGTGATGAACTCATTTCTTGTTCGAATTAATTCATCAAAGAATTTCCACTGTGCAAAAGAGAGTACCCAGTCTACTTAGTTTTGGTATGTGAGCAAGTGGATGCATGGTCTTATCGAATTTAAAAGCTTGGTCAGATCGGAGACGGTGAGAATACCTGTTTTCGCGGGAAGGAGTATGCTTTTTACCGTGACTCTCGCGGTCATAGCATTAAGTGCGTTTTTTGAACGCATATGCAGAATTATAACTCGCCAAGGCTTAAGGCAGTCCTTAGTTGAACCCAGAGTTGATTTCGCGTAGACTTTGCAAAATCTTTATTACACCCCCGGTATAGGGGTGTGTATAGGTTTCACTCGATGTGTTTGTGTGTTTGTGGCGGTGTTTGTGTGTTTGTGTTCGCAAGTAGATCTCAAGAATGAACGGACCGATCGTCACCAAACTTGGTGAACAGGTTCTATACATTCCTGAGACGGTCCTTACAAAAATTGGGACCAGTCAAACACACGGTTACGGAGTTATTGGTGGATTAAGATTCTACAAGGACTTATAGAGAAACATTGTAATGGTCAAAGGGAAATAACCATTCTCACTCAGTCACTGCCACCAACTGAGAAGGTTATTTCCCTTTGACGGGGGTGTTTTTCCTACCTCGTAGGAATTTCTTGTTTTTTAGAAAGTTTAGTGCCAAAGCTTTATGCAGCGAACTTCGTGAAGTACACTTAAACAAGAAATTCCTTCGAGATAGGAAAAACACCCCCGTTGGTCAAAGGGAAATAACCTTCTCAGTTGGTGGCAGTGAGAATGGGTGCAGTGAGAATGGTTATTTCCCTTTGAGCAACGGGGGTGTTTCTCTCTAAGTCCTTGTAGAATCTTAATCCCTAACCGTGTGTTTGACTGGTCCCAATTTTTGTAAGGACCGTCTCAGGAATGTATAGAACCTGTTCACCAAGTTTGGTGACGATCGGTCCGTTCATTCTTGAGATCTATGTGCGAACACAAACACACAAACACACAAACACATCGAGCGAAACCTATACACACCCCTATACCGGGGGTGTAACAATCAGTTATACTCAGGCTTTAGAAAATGCACCGTCCATTGTTTCTTTGGTACAGTTCTTTTTGTGTGTGAGGTGTATTAGTGTTGTTCTCGATCTTCGGTCGCTCATTCTTAATCTGACGCTTGGCCGGGCATGGTTGACAATCGATAATGTTGGAGTCTTCTGAATCCACTTTTTGTTTTTCTTTGGGACACAGTGGCCTAAAGTGGATAAGACGCGGGCCTCCCAAGCGGAAGGTCGTGGGTTCGAATCTCGGCCGCGCCTGGTAGGTTAAGGGAGGGGATTTTTCCTATCTCCTAGGTCAACGTATGTGCACACCTGCTGGTGTCTTATCCCCCTTCGTGTGTACACGCAAGCACAAGACCAAGTGCGCACGGAAAAGATCCTGTAATCTATATCAGAGGTCGGTGGGTTATAGAAACACGAACATACAAAGCATGCCTCCCCCCAAAAGCGGCGTATGGCTGCCTGAATGTCGGGGTAAATACGGTCATACATTTTGCACGAGTGTACAGGGGAGTTTCAGCCCATGAACGCAGAAGAAGAACGAAGAAGAATTAAAACAAGAACAAGAACAAGAAGACGTTTTCTTGTGTCGTCAGGATAGTACGAGCTATGCATATTTTTTTCTTCTTTTTCTTCTTCGTTCATAGGCTGAAACTCCCACGTTCACTCATGCACGAGTGGGTTTTTACGTGTATGATCGTTTTTACCCCGCAATTTAGGCACCGATATGCCGGTTACGAGGGGAAGCATGCTGGGTATTTTCGTGTTTTTATAACCCACTGAACCCTGACATGGATCACAGGATCTTTTCCATGCACACTTGGTCATGTGCTTGCGTGTACACACGAAGCAGGATAAGGCACTAGCAGGTCTTTACCTAAGTTGACCTCGGAGGCCGACGTCTTGCGCCCGTCTAAGCTATACATATTTTCAATCCAGGTCTATCTGAGTTGTTCTTGTCCTCCGCGATGAAGACAACGTCAACCCGGCCTGTGTTGGTCTTCTTCTTGGCGCTCCTTGGGCTGACCAGCTGTGTCAGTGATTCGGTCTGGCTCCCCAAATCTACAGGCGTAAGGCTCTCCTCCACAGTGCAATTGACATCTCCTTCTCCACCGGGTTTTAGTCTCGCACACTTTCCTGATGCCAAGCTCACCCCATCGTCGTGTGCGTCTTGTCCTGATGCATCGGAAAACCTTCACAGACTTGGCGCTTTAGAACGTGGCGCGCTGAACCTGTCAGAATCGCGCGTCTATTCTCAAGCCACTGTGCGAACGAGTAACAAGAGGACAGAGTCGACATCACGAGAGGATCACCAAGACGACACGCTTCCTATTTCTATGACGTCATTGACATCTGGCGTTGTGTGGTCGAGTGAGTCTTCCTGTCCAAGGCTTGGTTACTACTGTCCAATGGACGCGTCCTTCACAGTGACAGTGCCTGAGAACCACGCGACTATGATAAGCTTCCCGACCTTCGTGATGCAGTGGGCGTACTACACCTTTAGATACGGTTTCGCCGAGCTCTCAGCAATTCGCGCAGATGGCAGCACATCGCGCATCTGGAGAGCCAGATCTCAGGTAAGTGTCCAGTTTAAATGCCTCGACCTCTCAGCCCTTCGCGCAGATGACAGCATGTCGCGCATCTGGAGAGCCACATCTCAGGTGAGTGTCCAGTTTAAATGCCTTCTTTGTCCACGAGCCACTTTTTGAGTTGAACCTGTATTCAATAACGATAACTCAGGCCACCACCATCTCTCTCTCTCTCTCTCTCTCTCTCTCTCTCTCTCTCTCTCTCTCTCTCTCTCTCTCTCTCTCTCTCTCTCTCTCTCTCTCTCGAAGAAGAAGAAGAAGAAGAAGAAAATGTGAAGTATAAGTGGTTTTATTCCTTCAAATGTGCATTTCAAGCAGAGAAATATTTGTGCATTACGGATAGATGGAGAAGGGATAATAAATTATTTTGCAAGATTCAGACTGAGGACATGTGGTTTATATAGCAATAAACAGTGGTTTGTAATTGATGAACAAGTACAAAATTGCTTATGTCCATTGTGTACAGAGGAACCAGAAGATGAAGTCCACTTCCTCTTCAAGTGTAAATGTTATGCGAGTTTGAGACAAAAGTTTGCAATTTTAGAATGTGCGTCCTCTCAGCCCGACATGAACACGGTGTTTCGACTGCTGGCATCGAGTGATTTGAGAGTGATGAGATCACTTGCATGTTTTATTGCCATGGCTTTGGATATAAGGAAGAAAAAAATGGAAGAAAGAGAATTACATTGTAGATTATTAAGTAAACAACAGATGGGTGGTCTGTTCCCATAACATTCTTAATGATTTAAGTTTTAATGATGTGTTTGATGCTTTTAGACTTTTTAACGAATTTTAATGCATCATTGTATGATGATTATGCAACTGGGAGGAAGAATCCGTGTGTGAGCGCGAGCGTACGTTTGTGTGTGTGGCAGAGAGAGAGAGAGAGAGAGAGAGAGAGAGAGAGAGAGAGAGGAGTGTGTGGGTGGATGTGTTTGCAGAGATGGTTATGTTTATTTCTTCTGTAAATTATATCCCCTTGTCTAAAGGGCTTTGAAAGCTGAGGACAATAAACTCTCAAAGCGTCAAAGCGTCAAAGCGTGTCTCTCTCTCTCTCTCTCTCTCTCTCTCTCTCTTCTCTCTCTCTCTCTCTCTCTCTCTCTCTCTCTCTCTCTCTCTCTCTCTCTCTCTCTCTGTCTCAGTATTCTCTCTCTCTCTTTTGCTCTGCTAAGAGATTTTTTTTATAATCTCGGAAGTAAGTCTCTGCTGACTTTCAGTTGTGTCTCTCACAACTTTGATTGTGTGTATATATATATATATATATTTTTTTTTAATCAAACAAAATCTCAGGTCACCATTCTTCCCGAGGTGTTCCACACGTCAGTGAGGCTAAGAGTGTTCGTTCCAAGCAACTCCAAGCTGACGAAAGGCTTCAGCATGCGCTTCTCCATCCATTCTGACCGGGAGACTCCGCCCACGGTGAGAAGGGGGGTGTTCAATTGCTCCGTGCCCTTCTTCCCCGCCTTCAAGCAACACCTGGCGTGTAACCTGAAGGCGGAGTGTGAGGGAGGGGAGGACGAGAACAGCGACTGTCCCTTCACTGACCGTGCCGCCTGCCCGGGGGGTGTGGTTGTGGAGGGTAAGAAGAACAAGAACAAGAGTTTATTCCGCCATATAAGGCACGCAAAAAAAGTTGTATGTTTCTGGTAACATGACTACAAAAAATAGGGTAGGTAGGTAGGGATTTTTTTGTTGCTTTTTTTTGTTGGTCAGGGTAGAAAATAACTAGGCTATACAGTGACGCGCGCAAAGAGACTGGACTTACTATACAAAGAGAAAGACAACACATTACAAAACAAATGAGACAAAAGGGATGCGGGGTTATCCCCCTTGTGTCGTCTGCCGTCTGTTACTTTCGTTTTGACGCGCTTTTTTTGCTTTTTTTTTTACAAATGCAATTAAAAAAAGTCTAGGGTCGGCGGGAAAAAACTATGTAGGGTCGGGTGACCAGAAACATACAACTTTTTTTTTTGCCTAAGCAGAACAGCCTTTGGTATTTGTCCTGGTGTGGAAACACTCATTCATCCATACACTCCTTGCATAAGAGTCAAAAGACTAACAACAACAACAACAACAACGACTACACTCCTTGCATAAAGTCAAAAGGCTAACTACAACAACAACAACAACAACAACAACAACAACATTAACAACACAGTCAGAGTCATCACCGACGTACAGAGAACTAAAATGAATTCACCATCATGTTTAAAAAAAAAATTTAAAAAAAGTTGTTGTTTATGTATGAATGACTGAATGTATATGATAACATTTGTGATTAAAATGCACATAAAAATTATTGTGAGTACGAATGCTCTCTCTCTCTCTCTCTCCAAGGTAAGTGCTTTACCCACGTCTTCAGGAACCGGACAGTGACATGGGAGGTGGCGAGGCGGGACTGCCAGAAACGGGGCGGGGACTTGGCTACTCTCACCAGCTCTCTGCAGTGGCAGGCTTTCTTCCGACTTGCCAGCTCCAAAAACCTCATCAGGTATAAAAAAAAAATTAAAAAAAAATAGAATCTTAAACAAACGAGGCAGATCGCTATCAGGGCTCCCCATGGAAGCCCGTCCTAGAGGGTCCAGGGACCCCCATTTTTAATGTTTAGAGGGTCCATGGACCCCTTACACGGAGTTTTAGAAGGTCCCAAGAGTTCCTGGTCCCCAAACCCCATCTGTTTCTATAACGCATTGTTATCGCGAATAATGTGATAATTATGATGTAGGTTTTTTTAATCAGAATATTTGAGTATAGGACGCAGGGACGCATATTTTGGGGAGCCCTGGCTATTTGAATATCAAATAACCAAAGGGAAGTAAGCGCTCTAAAATGCATTAGACATGTGTAATGGAGTAAGCGAGAGTTATTAAAGAACCAATCTCCGGGGGCCCGGTAGCTCAGTTGGTAGAGCACTGGACTTGTGATCAAAAGGTCGCAGGTTCGAATTCGGGCCGGGACGGACACGGGTCAACTTTATGTGCAGACCCAGAGACGGAAGCCATGTCCCACCCCCGTGTCATCACAATGGCCCGTAAAAGACCTTGGTCATTCTGCCATAAGTGCAGGTGGCTGAATACACCTAAACACGCAGACACCTGGGTAGCGCGACTCCGTTGCTGCTAGCTTTCCACTGGGAGGAAGCGACCCGAATTTCCCAGCGATGGGACAATAAAGTAATGAGAATGAGAATGAGAATGAGAATAACTGGCACCTGAGAGAATGAAAGTCGCTTGTTCATTTCAATGCTTGTTCTTCTCTCGGGTGCCAGGAGATTGGTTCCGTCTAACTCTCGCTTAATCCATTACACATGTTGTCTGCATTTTAGAGCGCTTTCGTTCCATTTGGTTTAAGCAAAATGTTATTCAAAAATCATCACATGAAACAATTGAAAATATACAACTAGGACACGCACTCAAGCTTATGCTGATATTACGTGACCAGAACAATACTGAATGACCCACATTTTGTTGTTTGATATCTCATACGTCCTTTTGTCCAATTGTTGTTATAATCGTTTACAGGGTGTGCCGAAAAAAAATTTCATTTTGATGTAACATTTTAATGGACAATAAAGTGTTGTTATTGTTATTGTTATTGTTATTATCAGGCAGATGTATATCGGCTTGAAGAGCTACCGCACGGCCTTGCCCCGAATCTACAACTATCTGTACGTGTGGGTGGATGGAATTGTCAACTACCGGATCGCCACCCGGGTGGACGACTACACCCGCTTCTTTAACACCATCTGCTTCATGCACAAAGGTAGTACCTCCACACTGCCTCTCTCTCTGTGTTATTAATAATAATTATTTAAGTTATTGAGACATCCCAGTGCACTAAGGCATGTTTAGAGCAAATCGAGAAAATTCATTATTGAACGAGACTTCATTTGAACTCGGAGAAAGGACTGTGTTCTTAGTTATTTGCGATTCGAAACCTCTAGTCGAGCTTCGACGGATTGACTGTGCAGAGTGACTCCCCTTCAATTGGCTGACCCCCAAGTTCGACGGTTAGCACATTTTCAAAATAAATGTGGCATGTTTCTCGTGTGGTATCTTCACTCATCGGGGAGTCTGGTACTAAATATGAACGGTAAGAATGCTCTGAACCCTACACGTATTATATCCCCATCGTTTTTTCGTTCATATTTGGCCAACATGTTAGTTTGCTGAGCGGGGTTTATGTCGTCTGCTAGGCTAGCGCAATCGAACCACTGCAGCCTGATTCCAAAAAAAAAAAATTGCTCGTCACGTTGCACTAAGTCTGCACGCATGAGGCAGGCTGGTAATAAGCCTTATATGGTACGGACGTTCTAAACCCTACACGTTTTCGATTCTGATTGTTCTTGCCTTGAAATAATAATTCGGAAACCATTCATTTACTGAACTGATGCAGTCGTATTTTAGTGTAGTCTGCTACGTATATTCCAAATGCTGATCTAGCTGGTACGTTATCGCAATAACACTTGTGTTTTCTGTTAGCTGCTGGGAATTGTATACTAACTCATCATTTGGTAATGTGGATAATAAGCTACGGCATAATTATGAGAAGAATCTTCGCAAGTCGAAACTGAAAAATTAGACACAGCGGGTTCTATTTTTAGATCAGTGGCAACTGTGGCACAGGCACATGCAATCTGTCAGAAAAAAACACTTCTGCTTTAATTGAGAAGCAGGAAAATTATGGTACATGTATTTTGGTATTGTGGAGAATATAAGCTACATGTCATTAATTAATTCTGAGGATGAGAGTACAGTCTCGCTTAGGCAAAGGGCGGAAGAATACGCTCTGTGGAAAAGTTAGCGCATCGCCATTAGCCAATCAACTGGTTCACATCAGTCATGTGACACCAGTACTTACTGACAAATATTATTATTATAATGAGAGCTTATATAGCGCGAACCACAGTGAACTGTGCTCTCCACGCTTAACATATTAACTATGAATAAAAAACCATACTATTTAAACATCTAATACATATTATTGTATTTGATTACATAATAAGCGTTCAAGTAATGACTTATATTGTTTTTCTTGTATTTTATTTCTTGTAACGAATTACTGCCTGTTCTACACACACAAAAATGTACGGTTACTTGAATTTACATGTTGCATGTCTCAGAATTGACGTTCTCTTCGCACGCGCTTTCGTCCTAGTCTCTTTTTGTGGTTGCCTGTACGTTCCCCCCCGCCCCCTCCCGCCCAACCCACCCCCTCTATTATTTTCTCCTCGGTAGATTCTTCTCGTTTTTATATTTAGTCAAGTTTTGACTAAATATTTTAACGTAGAGGGGGGAATCGAGACGAGGGTCGTGGTGTATGTGTGTGTGTGTGTGTGTGTGTCTGTGTGTGTGTGTAGAGCGATTCAGACTAAACTACTGGACCGATCTTTATGAAATTTGACATGAGAGTTCCTGGGTATGAAATCCCCGAACGTTTTTTTTCATTTTTTTGATAAATGTCTTTGATGACGTCATATCCGGCTTTTCGTGAAAGTTGAGGCGGCACTGTCACGCCCTCATTTTTCAACCAAATTGGTTGAAATTTTGGTCAAGTAATCTTCGACGAAGCCCGGGGTTCGGTATTGCATTTCAGCTTGGTGGCTTAAACATTAATTAATGACTTTGGTCATTAAAAATCTGAAAATTGTAAAAAAAAAAAAAAATTTATAAAACGATCCAAATTTACGTTTCTCTTATTCTTCATCATTTGCTGATTCCAAAAACATATAAATATGTTATATTCGGATTAAAAACAAGCTCTGAAAATTAAATATATAAAAATGATTATCAAAATTAAATTGTCCAAATCAATTTAAAAACACTTTCATCTTATTCCTTGTCGGTTCCTGATTCCAAAAACATATAGATATGATATGTTTGGATTAAAAACACGCTCAGAAAGTTAAAACAAAGAGAGGTACAGAAAAGCGTGCTATCCTTCTTAGCGCAACTACTACCCCGCTCTTCTTGTCAATTTCACTGCCTTTGCCATGAGCGGTGGACTGACGATGCCACGAGTATACGGTCTTGCTGAAAAATGGCAGCTACTTGACTAAATATTGTATTTTCGCCTTACGCGACTTGTTTTTAGTTCCCCATCCCCATTCATACAATTTGTTTTACTGGCTTATCTTTGTCGTGTCCACCATTATGAAAATGTGTGTAATTTAGTATTGTTTTGGTCACGTACTAATAAGCATTTGCTTAAGTGCGTGTCCTAGTTGTATATTTTCAATTGTTTCATGTGATGAATTTTGAATACAATTTTGTTTAAACCAAAGGTAGCCCGCGCTACGAGTACCTGTACTACATCGCTTGTGACGAGTACTTGTACCAGGACTACGTCTGTCAAATCACAGTGCACAACATCACTGGCAACACCTCCATACTCTTGCCACCGCTCTTTCCGGGGTCTAACGATGGGGTCAACACTTCGGCTATGTTCGTAAACAACGGTAATGGGTCTTCTTCCCCATTGGATGAGGACAACTTGATGTATGTCCGATGTGAGGACGGTCACGTGACGCACAACTTCCTGTCATGTGACACGAGAAGTCAGTGCGGGGAGAAGAGCTACCCGTCACAGTGCAGTATCGAGAGCAACGGCTCGGACACCAACTCTGTGGAGATGTTCCCGTGTGACGATCAGACCATGACCATACACTACACGCTGGTGTGTGACTTCAGGCAAGACTGCCACGACGGGTCCGACGAATCGTTGTGTGTGCACAGACAGGACTGCCAGGCTTTCCAGTGCCACTCCGGTCAGTGCATCTACCCCGGGATGAAGTGTAACGGTGTCACGGACTGCTGGGACGGGTCTGATGAAGAATGCATTCGCTATCTACAGCGCGAAACGTCCACCTACCTGCTGGAGCCGCCAGCTGAGGTCTCCTTTGACACTGACCAGCAGTCGGTGACGATTCGAGGTCAGTCTGACGTCGTGTGTCCCATGACGCATTATCTCTGTCCTGACGGCTTCTGCTTCCCGCTCTACACGCGCTGTAACGGCGTGGCCGACTGTGCGGGGAGGGAGGACGAGGCTGGGTGCCAGGAAGTGCAGTGTCCCGGTCTGTACCGCTGTCTGTCCTCCGCGGTCTGCCTGCACGCTGACCACCTGTGTGACGGCTGGCCGCAGTGTCCGCAGCGTGACGACGAGTGGCTGTGTCAACACGACTGTCCCAAAGAATGTCAGTGTCAAGGTCACGCCTTCGTCTGTTCGTCGCGCTTCCCTGCCGCCTCCTTCCCCCACCTGCGTTACCTGGACGCTGCAGACTCCGGCATGAAAACTCGTGACGTGACGGGGCTGTCCTACCTGGTGTGGCTCAGCCTGCGTCAGTGCGGTCTGACTGGGGTGACGGAGATGAGCCTCCCCAACGTGAGGACTCTGGACCTCAGCCACAACGACCTGGACTTCTTGGCCATGGACGTGTTCCTGCCTCTCATCAACCTGAGAGTGCTGGACCTCTCTCACAACCCTCTCAGCGTCTTGGTCAGCCATGGCTCTGTGCTCAGGCAGCTCAGTCTCGGCCACGTAGACCTGTCCCACGTGCTGCTAGGGAGCTTCAACAGCTCCGTCCTGTCCGGCTTCCCTACGGTGACGACGCTGAACCTGTCAGAGAGCGATGTGACCGCCATCACCGCTGACGGCTTCCAGTACACCCCCAGCCTTCGTGTCCTGGACCTGAGAGGCAGCGACGTGAGGGAGTATCCTCGGGATGTCTTCCTCAACCACACGCACCTCCGGGCCATCTACGCCGACAACTACAAGCTCTGCTGCAAGGTGAGCAAATCCAAAAACAAAGAGACTGCCCACGTTCCAAAATTCAGAATAAAAAAAAACAAGAAAGGTAAGTTGTTGGAACGTTTGTTTTTGACCCAAAAAAATTATGATAAGTATTGTTTAACGCCCTCACGGTAAAACCATTAGGGGCATGTTCCCGGCTTTGACCCCGACTTTTGATGATAAAAAGATTTTTTTTTTTTTTTTTAAGGGCCACCACAAGGGAGGGGAGGGACTGTTGTCGCCAAAGACAAAGCAATACGTTACAATCACAAATATATCGATCCAACAGTCTTTTAAGTGAGCAGACAAACAATTAAAAATGTGAGCTGTGCTCAGGATTTGCTGCCTGAGGGTTTCGACCAGAGCAACTGCCACGCCCCTGTGGACGAGATCTCGTCGTGCGACGATCTGCTGCGCTCCAACAGCTACCGGGCCTTCCTGTGGATATTCTCCGTGCTGTCCATCCTGGGCAACTTGGGATCACTCGTCTCCAGGTAAGGGACTATGCTCACCTATGTAACTTCAGCAGGACCGACGACGCACTGCAGATTATACCAGCCCGCTACAAGTTGCGTGAAAGGAAAACAGGCCAAGTTCTCGTCATAATCCCCAACGCAGCATAAATAATATGCAGTGCGTCGTCTGTGCCGCTGACTCTGCGCAGGTATATTCTGCCCGTAATGATGAACTTTAGCGTGTTAAATTCATAGCTCAAAATCCACTGCAATTTCGCCTCCAATTTTGCAGAATCTGCCCTTGTAAGCATAAGAAGTCATTTTAGATACTTTTGAAGTCTCGGCGGAATGAACTGTTCGGATGCATTCGTTTACATGCCTTTTTCTATGAAAACATCGCCTAAACTGTCATTTTTCGACGGAGGGGAGGCAACTCTGTCAATATTACGATGGCGGGGAGGCAACTCTCTCGGATTTGTCCGCTATTACGTATGCATTTTCTCGTCATTTTCGTCGATCAAATGACCAGATTAATTAATTATGCTTAAGTTTGGAGCTCAATCCGTCAATTAATTTCACGAACAAATGTTCTCTAGCTTGATTACAGGGTCTTCTATCAAAAGTTAATTTTGAGGTATGAATTGAACACGCCGCTAAAGTTCAACCTCACTCGTCCCCAGGCTGTTTCTGGTGCGGAGAAAGAGCGGAACGTCCTTCAATATGTTCGTCACCAACCTCAGCGTGGCCGACCTGCTGATGGGGGTCTACCTGGCCCTGGTGGGCTCTGCGGACCACGTCTACCGCGGCAGGTACTGGATTTGAACCGTCTTTTCTGTTCTGTCGTCTTTCTTCTTCTTTTGTGTGTACTTCTCGTCCCCGATGAAGACCCCAGTGGTCGAAACGTCGCCTGTATTTGTTTCGTTTTCGTCATTCCAACGTCAGTACGGTGCTTTTTGGTCTTTTTGTTGTTCGCTCTCACGTGCAGTCGCCATTTTTTCTTTTGCTTTCGTCTTTTATTCAACAATGTATCGATACAATGCAGAGTGAGCATGTTTATAATCCACAACTACCGCGACAAGTACTGGATTTGAACCGTCTTTTGTTCAACAATGCATTTTTATATATTTTTTTTACCTCAGTTTCATGCAGGCTACTTCAAACGTATTGTTCACGTACAAAAAAAGGAAATTTTCTATATTTAACAATGTATCGATACCATGCAGAGTGAGCATGTTTATAATCCACAACAATCGCGACATGTACTGGGTTTATACAGTGGTTATATTCAAACAATCATCAATACAACACATACGGAGCATGCTTATAATCCACAACTACTGCGACAGGCACTGGCTTTGAACCGTGTTTTATTCAACAATGTGGCATCGCGACAGGCACTGGCTTTGAACCGTGTTTAATTCAACAATGTGGCATCGCGACAGGTACTGGCTTTGAACCGTGTTTTATTCAACAATGTGGCATCGCGACAGGTACTGGCTTTGAACCGTGTTTTATTCAACAATGTGGCATCGCGACAGGTACTGGCTTTGAACCGTGTTTTATTCAACAATGTGGCATCGCGACAGGTACTGGCTTTGAACCGTGTTTTATTCAACAATGTGGCATTGCGACAGGCACTGGCTTTGAACCGTGTTTAATTCAACAATGTGGCATCGCGACAGGCACTGGCTTTGAACCGTGTTTTATTCAACAATGTGGCATCGCGACAGGTACTGGCTTTGAACCGTGTTTTATTCAACAATGTGGCATCGCGACAGGTACTGGCTTTGAACCGTGTTTTATTCAACAATGTGGCATCGCGACAGGTACTGGCTTTGAACCGTGTTTTATTCAACAATGTGGCATCGCGACAGGTACTGGCTTTGAACCGTGTTTTATTCAACAATGTGGCATCGCGACAGGTACTGGCTTTGAACCGTGTTTTATTCAACAATGTGGCATCGCGACAGGTACTGGCTTTGAACCGTGTTTTATTCAACAATGTGGCATCGCGACAGGTACTGGCTTTGAACCGTGTTTTATTCAACAATGTGGCATCGCGACAGGTACTGGCTTTGAACCGTGTTTTATTCAACAATGTGGCATCGCGACAGGTACTGGCTTTGAACCGTGTTTTATTCAACAATGTGGCATCGCGACAGGTACTGGCTTTGAACCGTGTTTTATTCAACAATGTGGCATCGCGACAGGTACTGGCTTTGAACCGTGTTTTATTCAACAATGTGGCATCGCGACAGGCACTGGCTTTGAACCGTGTTTTATTCAACAATGTGGCATCGCGACAGGCACTGGCTTTGAACCGTGTTTTATTCAACAATGTGGCATCGGGGCAGGTACTGGCTTTGAACCGTGTTTTATTCAACAATGTGGCATCGCGGCAGGTACTGGCTTTGAACCGTGTTTTATTCAACAATGTGGCATCGGGGCAGGTACTGGCTTTGAACCGTGTTTTATTCAACAATGTGGCATCGCGACAGGTACTGGCTTTGAACCGTGTTTTATTCAACAATGTGGCATCGGGGCAGGTACTTCTGGTTCGAGGAGACGTGGAAGCCCAGCGTGGCGTGCAAGATCGCGGGCTTCCTGTCGCTCCTGTCCAACGAGGTGTCAGCCTTCACCATCTGTCTCATCACGCTGGACCGCTTTCTCGTGCTCAGCTCCCCTTTCAGCGACGTCCGCTTCAGGAAGATGTCCACGGCTGTGGCGTGTGTCCTGGCCTGGACCATCGGGCTGTGCCTCGCCGCCGTGCCCCTGCTGCCTGGGACATCGGAGTGGGAGTTCTACAGCCACACCGGCATCTGCATCCCGCTGCCCATCACGCGATCCAACTTCAAGGTGTGTGTGTGTGTGTGTGTGTGTGTGTTGGGGGATGTGTGTGTACCCATGTTTCCACAGGTTTGGTTGCCTAAATCACCATAAGGCAACCATCCACACGTGGATGGCAATTTAAACTCTGGATGGCAACCTAATTGTGTGGATGGTCGCTTCATTTAACACCGTTAAATTGACTTTTTTGACGGAAAGAATGTCATAACAATGTTCAAAATGACATTCTTTCCGTCCTCTATAGGCGACGAAATAGGTCAAATTTTGTGCATTTTTTAGTGCAAAATTCTTCGATGCCGGAGCGAGTACTGCACCCAGTGCTGTTGTAGTGCAAGTGCACTAGAAAGGCACTGCACCCAGTGCCGCCTCTTAGGTAACCATCCACACATATAGGTGCGTGTGTGTGTGTGTGTGTGTGTGTGTGCGTGAGTGGGTATGTATGTACCCATGTTTCCACAGGTTTGGTTGCCTAAATCACCATAAGGCAACCATCCACACGTGGATGGCAATTTAAACTCTGGATGGCAACCTAATTGTGTGGATGGTCGCTTCATTTAACACCGTTAAATTGACTTTTTTGACGGAAAGAATGTCATAACAATGTTCAAAATGACATTCTTTCCGTCCTCTATAGGCGACGAAATAGGTCAAATTTTGTGCATTTTTTAGTGCAAAATTCTTCGATGCCGGAGCGAGTACTGCACCCAGTGCTGTTGTAGTGCAAGTGCACTAGAAAGGCACTGCACCCAGTGCCGCCTCTTAGGTAACCATCCACACATATAGGTGCGTGTGATTGTGTGGGTGGGTGGATATGTGTGATTGTGTGGGTGGGTGGGTATGTGTGATTGTGTGTGTGTGTGTGTGAGTATGTGTGATTGTGTGGGTGGGTGGGTATGTGCGTATGTGTGTGTGTGTGTTTGGGGGAATGGTGGTGTGTTTGTGTGTGTATGTGTGTGTGTCTGTGTCTGTGTGTATGGGTGGGTATGAGCGTATGTGTGTGTGTTTGTGTGTGTGTTTGGGGGAATGGTGGTTTGTTTGTGTGTGTGTGTGTGTGTGTGCGTGTTGGTGCGTGTGTGTGTGTGTGTGTGTGTGCGTGCGTGTGTGTATGTGTGTGTGTGTATATATGTGTGTGTCTGTGTGTCTGTGTGTATGGGTGGGTATGAGCGTATGTGTGTGTTTGTGTGTGTGTCTGTGTGTGTGTTTGGGGTAATGGTGGTTTGTTTGTGTGTGTGTGTGTGTGTGTGCGTGTTGGTGCGTGTGTGTGTGTGTGTGTGCGTGCGCGTGCGTGCGTGTGTGTATGTGTGTGTGTGTGTGTGTGTGTGTGTGTATGTGTGTGTGTGCACGCTAATGCTATTGTACATCGCCGTGAGCTCTGGTGAGAAGGAGCGATTAATAAGGGTTCATTATTATTATCATCATTATTATTTAAGTTATTGAGACATCCCAGTGCACTAAGTGATTTATAGAGCAAATCGAGAAAATTCATTATTGAACGAAGCGCATAGCGCTGAGTTCAATAATTATTTTCGAGATTTGCTCTATAAATCCCTTAGTGCACTGGGATTGTTTCAATAACGATATTGTCGGTACCGCCAGGCGCCAGAGAAAAAAGAAGATACAACACTCACATTTTGCTACGCGCATTTGAATAGGCATAAATAACTGTGTGGTCAGGTCGTGGAAAATCTACATTTGTGTGGGCTGTCTCAAGTGTGTCGTGCTTTCGTCACACGCAAACTCTTGTTTTAATTTCTGTTGGTAAATTCCAGTGTAGCGTTAAGCTAAACAGTGATGATCTTTCAGAGAGACCTTATTTGAACTCGGAGAAAGGACTGTGTTCTTAGTTATTTGCGATTCAAAACCTCCAGTCAAGCTTCGACGGATTGACTGTGCAGAGTGACTCCCCTTGAATTGGCTAACCCCCAAGGTCGACGGTTAGCACATTTTCAAAATAAATGTGGCATGTTTCTCGTGTGGTATCTTCACTCATCGGGGAGTCTGGTACTAAATATGAACGGTAAGAATGCTCTGAACCCTACACGTATTATATCCCCATCGTTTTATCGTTCACATTTGCCCAACATGTTAATTTGCTGAGCGGGGTTTATGTCGTCTGCTAGGCTATGGCAATCGAACCACTGTGCGACAGTCTCATTTCAAAAACAAAAATTGCTCGTCACGTTGCACTGAGTCTGCACGCATGAGGCAGGCTGGTAATAAGTCTTATATATGGTAAGACCGTTCTAAACACTACACGTTTTCGATTCCGATTGTTCTTGCCTTGAAATAATAATTCGGAAACCATTCATTTACTGAACAGATGCAGTCGTATTTCATTGTAGTCTGCTACGTATAATTCCAAATGCTGATCTAGCCGGAATAACACGTACTTGTGTTTTCTGTTAGCTGCTGGGAATTGTATATACTAACTCATCATTTGGTAATGTGGATAATAAGCTACATGCCACTAACACGGCATAATTATGAGAAGAATCTTTGCAAGTCGAAACTGAAAAATTAGACACAGCGGGTTCTATTTTTAGATCAGTGGCAACTGTGGCACAGGCACATGCAATCTGTCAGAAAAAAACCCACTTCTGCTTAAATGAGAAGCAGGAAATTTATGGTCATTGGTATTGTGGAGAATATAAGCTACATTTTACTAATTAATTCTGAGGATGAGAGTACACTCTCGCTTAAGCAAAGGGCAGAAGAATACGCTCTGTGGAAAAGTTAGCGCACTCCAAGAGTGCGCTAACAGTTTTAGCGCATCGCCATTAGCCAATCAACTGGTTCACATCAGTCATGTGACACCAGTACTTACTGACAATTATTATTTAAGTTATTGAGACATCCCAGTGCACTAAGGGATTTATAGAGCAAATCGAGAAAATTCATTATTGAACGAAGCGCATAGCGCTGAGTTCAATAATTATTTTCGAGATTTGCTCTATAAATCCCTTAGTGCACTGGGATTGTTTCAATAACGATATTGTCAGTACCGCCATAGAAAAAAGAAGATTCCAAACGCACATTTTGCAACGCGCATTTGAATAGGCATAACTGTGTGGTCAGGTCGTGTTCAGTAAAGATCTACTTTTGTGTGGGGTGTCTCAAGTGTGTCGTGCTTTCGTCACACGCATTTTAATTTCTGTTGGTAAATTCCAGTGTAGCGTTAATCTGAACAGTGATGATCTTTCAGAGAGACCTCATTTGAACTCGGAGAAAGGACTTCGTTATTTGCGATTCGAAACCTCCAGTCGAGCTTCGACGGATTGACTGTGCGGAGTGACTCCCCTTGAATTGACTCGAAGCGAGACTCGACGGTTTGCACATTTTCAAAACAAATATAGCATATTTCTCGTGTTGTATCTTCACTCATCGGGGAGTCTGATACTAAATATGAACGGTAAGAATGCTCTGAACCCTACACGTATTATATCCCCATCGTTTTTTCGTTCACATTTGCCCAACATGTTAATTTG
>NC_090259.1:43120480-43130480 GCF_037325665.1 Littorina saxatilis
GCGTGTTTATCAAGCCTGGTGTATACAGATAGGAATGCTTACGCGTCTGTCTACCCCTAGATATTCTTCGTGTCAATTAAACACACAGGAAATCCCACCAAGAGAGACCAGGCCGTTGATGAACTCAAAACATGAGAAAGACTAGGTAATGGAACGTTCAATGATAGACCGGCAGTGACCACAACTGACTTCCAGTGCCCCCACTGTTCCAGACTCTGCGCCTCCAGACTAGGCTTGCAGAGCCACCTCCGAGAAGACAGATAAGCTGCAGAACGAAAAATTCTTGTTCGGACCCGAAGGACGCCCACCACCAATGATAGATATCTGTAGATAAAACAAAACATTCACAAGTACGTCGACCCAATGTTTGTTTTATTTTCATGGACGGACATACACATACTAATGAGAGAATAAACAAGTCGCGTAAGGCGAAATTACTACATTTAGTCAAGCTGTGGAACTCACAGAATGAAATTGAACGTAGTCCGCCGCTAGTGCGAAAGGCAGTGAAAGTGATGAGCCTGTTTGGCGCGGTAGCGGTTGCGCTGTGCTTCATAGCACGCTTTACTGTACCTCTCTTCGTTTTAACTTTCTGAGCGTGTTTTTAATCCAAACATATCATATCTATATGTTTTTTGAATCAGGAACCGACAAGGAATAAGGTAAAAGTGTTTTTAAATTGATTTCGAAAATTTAATTTTGATCATAATTTTTATATTTTTTATTTTCAGAGCTTGTTTTTAATCAAAATATAACATATTTATATGTTTTTTGAATCAGGAAATGATGACGAATAAGATGAACGTAAATGTGGATCGTTTTATAAAAACAAATTTTTTTTTTACAATTTTCAGATTTTTAATGACCAAAGTCATTAATTAATTTTTAAGCCACCAAGCTGAAATGCAATACCGAAGTCCGGCCTTCGTCGAAGATTGCTTGGCCAAAATTGTAATCAATTTTATTGAAAAATTAGGGTGTGACAGTGCCGCCTCAACTTTTACAAAAAGCCGGATATGACGTCATCAAAAGTATTTATCGAAAAAAAGTAAAAAATGTCCGGGGATATCATTTCCAGTAGCTCTCAGGTAAAATTTCATAAAGATCGGTCCAGTAGTTTACTCTGAATCGCTCTACACACACACACGCACAGACAGACAGACACACACACACACACACACACATACACCACGACCCTCGTCTCGATTCCCCCTCTACGTTAAAACATTTAGTCAAAACTTGACTAAATGTAAAAAGATAAAGATAAAAGATAAAGACGCTTTCTCAGTCCTAAGGCGTTAACGTCTCTATCTCAAGATGACGAGAATCGAGAGAGTATTTTGATCTCCCACAATTCCGAGAGGAATTGGATGAGGTGAGAGCGAACGCAGGACATCGTTATAGACCGTGTGTTTTTACATTAAATTTTAGTCAAGTTTTGACTAAATGTTTTAACATAGAGGGGGAATCGAGACGAGGGTCGTGGTGTATGTGTGTGTGTGTGTAAGTGTGTCTGTGTGTGTCTGTGTGTGTGTGCCTGTGTGTGTGTCTCTGTGTGTGTGTGTGTAGAGCGATTCAGAGTAAACTACTGGACCGATCTTTATGAAATTTTACATGAGAGTTCCTGGGTATGATATCCCCAGAGTTTTTTATTTTATTTTTTGGATTAATATCTTTGATGACGTCATATCCGGCTTTTTGTAAAAGTTGAGGCGGCACTGTCACACCCTCATTTTTCAATCAAATTGATTGAAATTTTGGCCAAGCAATTTTCGACGAAGGCTGGACTTTGGTATTGCATTTCAGCTTGGTGGCTTAAAAATTAATTAATGACTTTGGTCATTAAAAATCTGAAAATTGTAATTAAAATTATGTTTTTATAAAATGATCCAAAATTACGTTCATCTTATTCTTCATCATTTTCTGATTCCAAAAACATATAAATATGTTATATTCGGATTAAAAACAAACTCTGTAAATTAAAAATATAAAAATTATGTTTAAAATAAAATTTACGAAATTGATTTAAAAACAAATTCATCTTATTCCTTGTCGGTTCCGGATTTCAAAAACATATAGATCACACTGTAGACTCCTTCGCAGCGGTGTGTTGCGTGCCGCACGGGTATTTGCACCCCGCACGCTGGAGCGGTAAGTTGAGTGGGGTTTGTGTGTCGATAAAACAGCTTCTTGTATAAACATTTCGTAACTTTGCACATTAAGATATGTCTTGTTAGATCTGTTAGTGTTTCTTCTACACGCCGATGTACTTTTTGGGTGGATATTTTGTATATTATAGCCGTGATTCTGTAAAATATCACGCCTGTAACTGCACAGAAGCAAATTTCGTAGCATTCGCAACAAATTACTGGTGTAAACTTTAATGTGAAGAACTGCCATCAGTTCCACAAAAACCTGAACCTTTCTGCAGTACTGAGGCCGAGTTTCAAGCTTCTAGGACCTTGCAGACAGCGAAAAGCATTCGGATGAATTAGAGGACATAAACATGAGTGTGCAGGGTCGGTGGTCAAACACAAACGGTGGGCAAACACGGCAGCTGCGGGGGAGAAACACGGCAGCTTCGGGGGGCAAACAAAGAAGTTGTAGGATAATTCTCATTCTCCGAATGCTTTTCGCTGTCTGCAAGGTCCTAGAAGCTTGAAACTTGTTTTATCGAGACACAAACCCCACTCAACTTACCGCTCCAGCGTGCGGGGTGCAAATACCCGTGCGGCACGCAACACACCGCTGCGAAGGAGTCTACAGTGTGTAGATATGATATGTTTGGATTAAAAACACGCTCAGAAAGTTAAAAAGAATAGAGATAAAGAAAAGCGTGCTATCCTTCTCAGCACAACTACTATCCCGCTCTTCTTGTAAATTTCACTGCCATTACATCGAGCGGTGGACTGACGATGCTACGAGTATACGCTCTTGCTGTAAAAATGCAGTGCGTTCAGTTTCATTCTGTGAGTTCCACAGCTTGACTAAATGTAGTAATTTCGCCTTACGCGACTTGTTGTTAGGTGCAGACGTGCGGTGTTCTTTCCTTCTTGACTGTCCTTCTGAAGACGTAATCCCTTTCCTCTCTACATTGTGGTCGTTAAAAACCCTAATAAGATTTCACTGACCAAGGTAAGCTCGTCATCATTTTGTAAATAGCCTGTAATTTTAACGCATTTCTTATGTTATCTGTTCTTGTTCAAATCGTGATACTGAGTGAAAGTGGAGAAGCAGACATGTGATAAGGCCCCCGTCACACAGCTCTACGCCCTAAGGCCCCCGTCACACAGCTCTACGCCCTTACGAAGACCATGCCGATCACTCCGATCTGAAAAAGTGATCAAATCGAGGCATATCGCCGTCAATATCCAGCACATGGCAATTTTTCTTGTTGGTTAAATTACATCACGACTGTACTGCGCCACGACCCGGCTACGCTTGTTTTGTGCAGTTCAAAATAAGCGTGGGGAGAGCGTGCAGCTTCCCGACATAGCAGATCCCACCCTGACCAAACCACGCTCATGGAGATCCTCCCACGTTTGGCCCACGATTGGCCAGGCTCTCGGCCACTTTCCATCGTAACACAAGCGGCGTCTAAGCGATGGGGCCGCGTGAGTGTGGTTCAAAGACTTGTTGTGGGGAAGAAGGCTGGGGAGTTGCCTGGTTGCTTGACAAGGAAATGTGTGTTTGTCGATCATCCAGTCTTCCTATTCTCCTTCTCCACTCTTCATCCTTCCCTCTCGGCAAAACATGGTCTGTGTATCTAATTAGTATGACAACTTGCTGTCCAACAACAAGGCTCCTCATCATCATCATCATCATCATCATCATCATCATCACCATCATCATCATCTCCATCATCAGCATCATCATCATCGTCGTCGTCGTCATCATCATCATCTCCATCATCAGCAGCCATCACCAGCATCATCAGTATCATCATCAGCAGCAGCAGCAGCAGCAGCATCAACATTATCATCATTATCAGCAGCAGCAGCATCATCAACCACCAGCAACAACAACAAGAACAACAACAACAATCAACAACAACAAATGTGTCGTGTGTAATACCTTGAAACGTTTCGCAGACTGTCTTGGAGTTAAGAGAAGGCCTAACACAGCACAAGACAGACTCTATTTACATTTAGTCAAGTTTTGACTAAATGTTTTAACATAGAGGGGGAATCGAGACGAGGGTCGTGGTGTGTGTGTGTGTGTGTGTGTGTGTGTGTGTGTGTGTGTGGTGTGTGTGTGTGTGTGTGTGTGTGTGTGTAGAGCGATTCAGAGTAAACTACTGGACCTATCTTTATGAAATTTGACATGAGAGTTCCTGGGTATGAAATCCCCAGAAAAATTGTTCATGTTTTCGATAAATGTCTTTGATGACGTCATATCTGGCTTTTTGTAAAAGTTGAGGCGGCACTGTCACACCCTCATTTTTCAATCAAATTGATTGAAATGTTTTTAAAAGCAATTTTCGACAAAGGCCAAGCATCGGTATTGCATTTCAGCTTGGTGGCTTAAAAATTAATCAATGACTTTGGTCATTAAAAATCGAAAAATTGTAATTAAAATTATTTTTTTATAAAACGATCCAAATTTACGTTCATCTTATTCTTCATCATTTTCTGATTCCAAAAACATATAAATATGTTATATTTGGATTAAAAACAAGCTCTCAAAATTAAAAATATAACAATTATGATTAAAATAAAATTTCCGAAATCGATTTAAAAACAATTTCATCTTATTCCTTGTCGGTTCCTGATTCCAAAAACATATAGATATATATTTGGATTAAAAACACGCTTAGAAAGTTAAAACGAAGAGAGGTACAGAAAAGCGTGCTATGCAGCACAGCGAAACCACTACCGCGCTAAACAGGCTCGTCAGTTTCACTGCGTTTTGCACGAGCGGCGGACTAAGGTCATTGTGAAAAAATGCAGTGCGTTCAGTTTCATTCTGTGAGTTCCACAGCTTGACTAAATGTAGTAATTTCGCCCTACGCGACTTGTTTTAATGTCTGTTGAATTAAAAGTTTCATGAATAACCCTCTCATGTTTTCTACACATGCAGTACAAGAGTAGTACTGTAGCTAGACCAGTATTTGTTTTAGTACGAGACTGCTTTTTAACGAGTACGAGAGAAATAACAAACACTAAAGTATACACAAACAAACCAAGAGGACCTTGTGTGTTGAAACTACGAGTTCCTTGTATCACGTTAGGCCAAACAAAAATATATGTTGGTTTAGGGTAACCCGACCGACCCTATTTTTTCCCGCCGACACTAAAACATTTTTTTCATTTCTAAAAAAAACAAAAACATTTTGCGAACCATACTAAGGAAATAACCTCCCTTAAAATCAACTCAATTTAATAACAAAAAATATTTAAACAAAATTAAAAGCCGACCTACCTACATGTAGTGCAAGAGTAGTTACCCTAAACCAACATAGGCCAAAAAAAATTGTCTGTTTCTGGTCACCCGACCGACCCTAAATTTCGGCGCCGACCCTAAACTTTTTTTTTCCAAACTCAAAATTTTTATTTAATTTTTTTTTTTGTGGTAAAGGACAGGGTGAGAAAATGAACAACAAAAACGTGTGAAAACGAAAGTCCGCTGACGATTTGTAAATGTGTTGAATGTCTTGTCTCTATGTATAGTGAATCCAGTCTCTTTGCGCGATTTTTAAAGTTAGTTTTATTGGTCTACATTTGGGGTAAAAAAAAAAATAAAAAAAATAAAAAAAATAAAAATAATCCCTACCTACCTACCCTATTTTTTTTTTTAGCCATGTTACCAGAAATAGACAATTTTTTTTTTTTGGCCTTAGCATAAACGACAAAAGCTGTTGGCTTCTTCTACAAGCTCTTTATTCCAGACCTGATCATACATGGGGTGTCGATGTCCGTTTACAACTGCATCAAGTGCGCATGTGCAAAAGTACAATTATCACATTCTATCAGATGACATCATTAGATTACGTTATCGACTGATCAATATCGTCGCACCTTGCGAGTAAATGGCGTTGCTATTGATGCAGACTGTGTCTTGCTGGCTCACTCTAAACAAAGCAAAATGGCTGTGGGTGAGATAAACAATGATAAAACACCGAGACGAGGACAGCAAGAATTCGTCAAGATTTTCGCCTATGAAAGCTTCATTCAGGACTACATTGGAAAAGTAAATCAATAAACAAAATGAAACAAGAGGCGAAGCCATCAAGGCTCACGTAAGAAATCGACAAACAGTAACACAAACTCAATCACTCCATCACACATACACACACACACACACACACACACACACACACACACACACACACACACACACACACACACACACACAGAAAGAGCATAGGTGAAACTGTGCAAGAAAGCGAGACACTAGATCTAGATCTGTCTGTCTGCATGTAGCCTACTAGGCAGGGCCGGACTAGGCGAAGAGGAGGGGGGGGGGGGGTTGCCAGTGGTGGGCCAGGGGGATGTCCCCCCTGGCGGCAGGGGCGGATCAGTTCATTTTATGACTGGTTTTTTTCAAAAGTATATTGTGAAGATATGGGTGTGAAGGCGCGAAGCGCCGAGCCGACGGCGCGAAGCGCCTAGCTTGCTAGGGGGGTCCGGGGGCATGCCCCCCCGGAAAATTTTGAAAAAAAGGATGCAAAATGGTGCAATCTGGTGCATTCTGAGGATGATCATTACCAGTTTCAGGCAGCAGATTTTGTCACTGATTAATACCCCAAAAATTGAAACTCAATGTAAAATAAAGAAATGCATACCTCATTCAATATTTTTATTTTTTGGCTGGGGGGGGGGGGGGGGTCCGGAAACCCTAGAACCCACCCCCCCACCCCTCGTTGTGGGGGTCAGGGGGCGAAGCCCCCTGAAGCTGACGGGTAGGTCATATTCTGAGATAGGAAAATGGTCGCTCCTTGCATGAAACGGCATAAAATAAGCAATAATAAAAAAAATTAAATAAGTAAGGTACATGTTTAGGCTAGGGGGGGGGGGGTTGCGCAACCCCCATAACCCCCCCGGTAGTCCGGCCCTGCTAGGCTACTTACAGGGACACGACTGCCAACGAGTCTCGGCCCGCTCAAAATAATAATGACCGAGACTTTCAGTACTTCCTTCGCGTGACGTCTAACCCTCTTACGTCATAATGTGACGTCAATGTAATGTGACGTCTTCAAATGTTAGAGTTTCTACCACAGGCATACACACGCACGCACGCACATACGCACGCACAGACAGACAAAGTTACGATCGCATAGGCTACACTTACGTGAGCCAAAAAACAGAGACTCAAAAAAGAACAAACAAGTCGCGTAAGGCGAAATTATTACATTTAGTCAAGCTGTGGAACTCACAGAATGAAACTGAACGCACTGCATTTTTTCACAATGACCGTAGTCCGCCGCTTGCGCAAAACGCAGTGAAACTGACGAGACTGTTTAGCGCGGTGGTGGTTTCGCTGTGCTGCATAGCACGCTTTTCTGTACCTCTCTTCGTTTTAACTTTCTGAGCGTGTTTTTAATCCAAACATTTGATATCTATATGTTTTTGGAATCAGGAACCGACAAGGAATAAGATGAAATTGTTTTTAAATCGATTTCGGAAATTTTATTTTGATCTTGATTTTTATATTTTTATTTTTGAGAGCTTGTTTTTAATCCAAATATAACATATTTATATGTTTTTTGAATCAGAAAATAATGAAAAATAAGAAGAACGTAAATTTGGATCGTTTTATAAAAACAAATTTAATTACAATTTTCAGATTTTTAATGACCAAAGTCATTAATTAATTTTTAAGCCACCAAGCTGAAATGCAATACCGAAGTTCGGCCTTTGTCGAAAATTGCTTTACAAAAATTTCAATCAATTTGATTGAAAAATGAGGGTGTGACAGTGCCGCCTCAACTTTTACAAAAAGCCGGATATGACGTCATCAAAGACATTTAATGAAAAAATGTCCGGGGATATGATTCCCAGGGGAACTCTCATGTCAAATTTCATAAATATCGGTCCAGTAGTTTAGTCTCAATCGCTCTACACACACAGACACACACACACACACACAGACACCACGACCCTCGTCTCGATTCCCCCTTTATGTTAAAACATTTAGTCAAAACTTGACTAAATGTAAAAAGAGAGGAGAAGTATCAACCAAACCGTAGAGGGAAGTAACTCCAGTCTATTTCTGACTGACGTCAGTGCGCCTATACTCTAACTTCAGTGAGAGGCTGTGTGACAGTCCGCGTTCAAGTCTCTGAAGGTAGCGCACAGGCACACTGACTGATGTTAGACCTTTCAACACTGCTGCTGCTGCCCGTCCCCAGTGTACAATACAATACAATACAATACAATACAACACAACACAGGCATACTGACTGATGTTCGACCTGTCACCACTGCTGCTGCCCGTCCCCAGTGTACAATACAATACAATACAATGCAATACATTACGATACGATACAATACAATACAAAACAATGCAATACAATACAAAATAATGCAACTCAATGCAACACAATACAATATAACACAATGCAATACAATACAATACAACACAAAACAAGACATCTGCCTGCTGCCCGTCCCCAGTGTACAGCACAATACAATACGATACAACACAATACAATACAATACAATCCTGGCACAAATGCATTTGTCACTTATATTGCTTCCCGTACTCAATGTCCAATACAAAACAATACAGTACATTATGATAAAAGACACGACAGCACAGTACCGTTCAGTACAATACAATACAGTGTAATACAATACAATACAATACAGTATCGTACATCGAATACAAAACCATACAATAAAATACAATACAGTGAAGTACAATACTGAGGACCCCAAAGGGTTTATGATCGTGATTGGCGATTTTTGACCTTTCTGTGACCGTGATTGCCGAAATTTCCATTTCTGTGATCGTGATGGAACTTTGCCCGTGATCCGTGATGACAAAAAAATCAAGTCTCGTGATCGTGATCGTCATTTGTTTTCGTGATCGTGATGGGCATTATTGCAAAGCATTTTATTTTCAACGTACATTTTTCAATCAATCAATCAATCAATGAGGCTTATATCGCGCATATTCCGTGGGTACAGTTCTAGGCGCTCTGCAGTGATGCCGTGTGAGATGAAATTTTATACGGCCAGCCATTTCGGCGCATATTTACCTTTCACGGCCTATTATTCCAAGTCACACGGGTATAGGTAGACAATTATTAACTGTGCCTAAGCAATTTTGCCAGGAAAGACCCTTTTGTCAATCGTGGGATCTTTAACGTGCACACCCAATGTAGTGTACACGGGGGGTGGTTCGGACACCGAAGAGAGTCTGCACACAAAGTTGACTCTGTGAAATAAATTTCCGCCGAACCTGGGATCGAACTCGCGCTGACAGCGGCCAACTGAATACAAATCCAGCGCGCTACCAACTGAGCTACATCCCCGCCCCAGCTGTATCACAGCTGTATCACTCTATGATCCTCTATTCGTCAAGGTGTTCGTGATCGTGAAAACAAAAATCAAGGTAACTGTGATCGTGAAAGCTAAAATTTCCCTTCCCGTGATCGTGATTTCCCCCCCCCCCCCCCCTTTGGGGCCCTCAATACTATACCATACAACACCACACAACAACAAAACAATACAATACAACGTTTTTGTTTGATTGTTCTTACACCTTTGCTTTTATTATAAAAAGAAGCATAACATTATGCCATGAACAAAAGCAATGATAACCGTTCTGTTATGTATAAATGTTAATGTTCCGCACATGATTTTTAACCTCAGACGCCTTGGCGAGGGTCTTTATGCAAATACTTATTCAGATACGCATATACACATATGTGTTTATGTGTGTGTGTGTGTGTGTGTGTGTGTGTGTGTGTGTGTGTGTGTGTGTGTGCGTGTGTGTGTGTATCGGTGTGTGTATGTGTGTGTGTGTGTGCGTATGTGTGTGTGTGCGTGCGTGT
>NC_090259.1:43135480-43145480 GCF_037325665.1 Littorina saxatilis
GGAGTTTGGCACAGATGAAGTCAGCTGGTTTTTTCAAGGGCGGTCCCTAACTTTTGCCGTTCAGTATAGTACTATACCATTATCAAAACAAAACTTTCACAAAAATAAGCCGTAGGCTTGTTGTTGATTTTACTTTTAAGTAGTGTAAATGTCATGAACATATTATTTAAACAGAAATTAAAACAATACCTAACCAAACTTTCATCTCACAGAGAGTGGCGGCCGAAGCGAGCGGCAGGTGTCCGGCTGGACGACTGGACGCCACGCGGGAACCTACCAGACAGCCAACCAGGGATCCAGGAAACCCCACAAGGGAGCCAACCCGCCAGCCCACTCGCCGACCCCTCGATAGCGACCGAACGAGGGAGCCAACCCGCCAGCCCACTCGCCAACCTTCTGATGACGAACTCACGAGGGAACCAACTCGCCAACCCATTGACGCCCTGAGAGAGCGAACCAGCGAGCCAACCCGCCAGCCAACCCGCCAACCTACTCGCCAGCCTACGAGGCAACCGTCTCAGCTATCTGGTGTCTTGGTCAGTGTTGGAATAACATACGAATCTTGCATTCGTGCCAACAAATTATTTTCATTTGAATGACCCTTCTTTCCCGCGGGTACAAGCGTATACAGACTGCTTTCGCTCGCATTTCAATATTAAATTGTGACCCTCCACCACGAAATGAGTCGCATGTCACCTCGCGCGGTTCTGCGCTAGACTTAATATAAGTCCGGGGAGTGCACGTGGTAACAGTGTGAGGGTCACCTTATTCACAGGCTTATAACTCAAACAGTTTTCGCTCTTTTCTAAAACGGTTTTCACCACTGGATAGAGCATAAAAACTCGTTAGGAAAATGTAAAAATATGAAAATCATGCAAAGGTGACATGCGACTCATCCCGTGGTGGAGGGTCAATATTTTAACAAATCAAGCTGAGTAAAACGTGAATCTAGCATGACACATCACGCCATGTAGTATTCTGTATTTATGTTTTATTAAATTCAGAAATGATTGAGCACATAGTAAACTTGTAAGCACGTTTGAATGACAAACGCCTGTTCCTCCTCCGTGTACACAGCAAACTCAAGACATCACCAACCTTCCATACATTCTTCCATAAATCAGGGGTAAAATAACCATAACATAAAAAAAAGATATGCACTGAAGAACTAAAGGGAACTAATTTCCTTTAAACAGTATTTTATTCGTAAACAGACACATGATAATATAACAACATCATTAAGAAGGAGCACAACAAGTTTAAAACTTATGGTAAGTGCTCACATAAACATTCCTGAAATTACATGGCGGATTATGATCAATGCGACACATTTTTGAAAAAAGAGATGAGACAAAAAAAATATATATATAAAAATTTTTAAAATTTTAAAAAAAGGAAAAAAAAGAAAAGGAGAAAAACAGCAAGGAAAACTTAGTTTGAATTATCGAACACAATCTGTGTCAATACCGAAAACGAAAACAAATACAAAACGAGAACGGAAGACACAACAAAATATCAAAAAAAAGATGGGCCCCAAGTAATATATTTAGAAAAACTCACACCAACATCGAACTAAGGTGTCCCAAAGCGGTTTGATTTCTCAATATAGCTTTGGACAACAACAAAAATAGCACTATTTTCAAATATGGAAATGTTTGAATCACCTGTCAGGAGTGTGTCAATATTAACAAATTCTGGAGCTAATGTACCGATTGTTGCGGTTCTTGCATCATTAAACAGGGGACATGATAGCAAATAATGATGAACAGTTTCAGCAAAATAACCACAAGAACATTCCGGGTTGTTTACTAGGTGGCGATTAAACATATCATATTGTAAATCACTCATTCCAAGTCTTAACCTGCAATGCAAAATTTCAGTTTTGCGATTTGGGGAATAGTAATATGGTGGAATTGAAATATCAAAAGCTGTGAAATGTCGCTTGAACAGACCAACAGAATCACATTGTTGTATATTTTCAGGCAACTTATTCCAGAGACTAGTTGCAGAAGGAATAAAAGATGACTTGTACAAATCTGATTTACACTGGGGAGTCTTACGCTCTAGTGGGTGTCTGTGGTGGTAGGGATTTAGGTCAGAAACAAGAGGTGGCAATAAAACGTTGAGGTAATTTGGTACATTGCTGTGGACCATTTTATAATATAACATTAATTTGTGACGGCGTCTTCGCTCTGTAAGTGGTATAAAGCCAGATTCTGTATACAATTTTTCGTGTGAAGTGCCTTTAACAGCACCAACAATAATTCGAATGGATTCGAGTTGCAGCTTCTCCAGCTCATCTGAAAGCTTCTTTGTACAATTATCCCACACAACATCACAATAATCAAAATGAGGTAAGATAAAAGATTTATACATTGCTTCTAGGGATCTTCGACTGAGCCTATATTTATAAGATTTTAAACAAGCCACAAGTACTCGACAAGTTGCCACAATAGACTGTATGTGTAAGGCCCATTTACAATTATCTTGAAAAATAACACCTAAATGTTTATGACTTTCTTTTTCTATGAGGGCTACATCGCCAAAAACAAGGGGAAATTTCTGTATACATCTTTGACCGGAAAAGGATATTAACTCTGTTTTCGACTGATTAAATTTCACTTTCCATTTAATGGCCCAGTTTGCAATCTTACCTAAATCAGAATTGAGTATTTCAGTTCTACAGAAAGGGTCATCGAGGCTTAAATACATGCTGGTATCATCTGCAAATAGTTTAATCACTGATTCAATATTATCAACAATGTCGTTTATATAAACCAAAAAGAGGAGAGGTCCTAATACTGACCCTTGGGGAACACCCGCAGAAACCGGCAAAAACTGTGACTTACAACCTTTTACCACAACACATTGTTTTCTTTCCCTCAAATAATTATCAAACCAAAAATACAACTGTCCCCTTATGCCAATAGCGTATAACTTTTTCATCAAACCCTTGTGCCAAACTCTGTCGAAAGCTTTTGACACGTCAAAGAAAATCGCATGTGATGTTATCTTATCATCAAAAGCTTTGCATATATCATTATACAAACAAATGAGTTGGTATACAGTTGAATCACATGGAATAAAACCGGACTGAACTGGTGTTAACAGGTTATACTCCTTCAAATAAGCAAACACGTGACATTGTACACACCTTTCCATAACTTTACCTATACAGCTAAGAAGTGATATTGGTCGGTAATTTGAACATAATTCCTTTTCACCTTTTTTATATATCGGAATTACATTAGCTATCTTCCATATTGCAGGAACTGTGGCTTCTTCGAGAGATCTGTTGAATAATGCAGTGAGTGGCATCGCAATAATATCTGCACATGCAGCCAGAACTCTATTTGAAACAGAATCAGGACCAGAGGCTTTGCGTACATCAAGATTCTTCAACATAGTAAGCACGTGTGCAGCATCAATAATCAAAAAATCAATGGTGGTATTCTGTTCTCTAACTTCAGGAACTTCATCATCATCATCATCCAATACCGATTGTTTTACAAAACATTCATTGAATACTGTTGCTTTTTTTACATTGGAATAATAAACACGGCCATTGTTTTCGATGGGAGGAAATTCATTTGAAGACATACCTTTGCGTGACATAAACGACTTTACTAATTTCCACCAATCTTTATTGCCAAAACAGTCTTGTGAACTAACACGATTATCCAATTCTTTTAAATATTCTGCTTTCCTCAATCGAATAACATCAGTTAATTTATTGCGAATTCTTCGGAAAAAATCCCAGATCCAAACAGAATTCAATAGTTTTGCTAATGTGTGTATCTTTTTCTTTTTATCAATCAGTCGTTTAATACCGTCAGTCATCCAGGGTGTATCCGCTTCTCTCACAGTTATTTCTTTAACTGGCATACACTGTGTAACCATATCCATTAGGGTATCCGAAAATGCCTCTGCTGCTTCGTCAATCGAACTGAGTGAGACCATACTCGTCCAATCCACATTACATAATTTTTCCTTTAAACTGACAACGTCCAATTTGGAATAATTATAAATCAACCGTTTATAACTTGCTTTGCCTATGCTATTTCCTTTAACAATTGCAAGCGGGACCGAATGGTCACTGCAGATTGGCGGTAAAACCTGAATTTCTTTAACAATATCAGGCCTTGGTGTCAAAATCAAAGCTATGCACGTTGACGTTGTTTCTGTAATTCGTGTAGGTTGTTTGACTAACTGGAACAAACCATTTTTTATCATAATATCTTGCAAATTGAAACACGTACTATTAAGAACATCGGAATTAAAATCACCACAAACAATATACTTCATACCAGTCATACCGGCTGCATTAACTGATTGATCTATCAGGTCCCAATAACCAACATTTGCAGAAGGCGGTCTATAAAAAGTTCCAACTAATAAGCTTTCCTGTTGTATCTTAGTTTAAATCCAAATGGCCTCTAGATCGGGAATGGAGAGATCATTTCTCGTTTTACAATACAAATTATCTTTTACATATACTGCAACGCCTCCATGGGGGTTATTTGGTCTATCTTGCCTTATCGGTAAATTAAACCCTGACAAATACAAATCATCATTATTTACTATATTAGACAGCCATGTTTCCGATAATGTCACAATATCAAAATCTTGAACCTGAACTTCTAAAATGTCTAATTTATTTCTAAGGCTTCGTACGTTTAAGTGAATGATAGATAATTTCTTAAACTGTTCCTTGACCGGCCCGGGGTTCACATGAACATCGCCTGCTAAGATCAACATAATTTCTATTATACACATTATTCCAAAACACATGAAAAATGAACAATCTCCAGAACGTTCTGATATACAGACGCGTTTACCTTTAAGCTCTGCATTCACTTCTTTTAACAATACTCCACACCTTCGCATATTTGAAGAATAATCGTTTTTACATTTCATACACACATAAAGGAATAAGGCCAACTTTAAGTATTTATATCCACAAACAAACAACACAAAAAACGGAACAACTAAATCAGCAGCGAGGAAAAATAATTTTCTATTAGACAGTTGAACCGCCTTGGGCTGGAACATACCCACGCTGGCTCTATACTGTGTTACACTACTACCACTCATTCAGGTTACAGATCTCTGTAAAACTTCAAAAAGAAAAGAGACCAGCGCCGGCAGTTCCATGTTCGCATATATTACAGTTGGGGGGTCCCAGAACATTGTCACAAAAAATGAAGGAAAATGTTGATTCATTAAAAGTAATGTAACAAATAGAAGAAACTGACGAGAGGGAATAAACAAAAAGCCAAAATATTATGGCTTGAATTCAAGGAAAACACTTGAAAATGTGTAGTGCTGTGCATATGTGAATAGACAACATGTTTTTCAAAAATTCATGACGTGACTCTTTATCTGATTAGAATATGTTGTGCTGGAGAACAAGGGGAAAAAAACACACACTACAAAACGCACTGATACAGGGCCCAGGCTAGTTTGCTAGTACAACAGATAAGACTGCCTATTGTTGGTAACTTTACAATGAGTCAGCATAAACAAGCAGAACGAGAATCAGCGTATAAGCGATTGCTGATTGCTGAATCTCAATACAAACCGCACAAAACACAAGCATAAACATGCAGTCCACACGCACGCATCGTCCTCACTCACAGTTCACCGAGCTTGTTTTGGCAGAGTACATGTTTTGATGCAGCCCGGAACAGCTGTACCCTTGTCCACTGACACAGCTGCAGACCAGCACACACCACTTTAGCTTGACAACGCATGCTTCGTAGCCAGAGTTCATATGCACGCAGTCCTATATTATATCAAGGCCACTTCACGTGCTATCCTAACCTCAAGGATGTGTACTGGCAATAACAGTTCGCATGTACCCGTAGCAAATATTGACACAGGGGTTAGAGGCAGTTGACATGTTTATAACAATGCATGTTTGCACATTTTACGCGACGGAGATTTCCAGTTCTCGTTTGGTCGTTATCTTTGAAATTCTGTCATCCTTCTTCAAAAAAATGATACCATCTCTCGTCCAGGTGTCACTTATTTTGCCCTCTCTTTTGCTTTGCCGGGCCGCCGCAGCGTCTTCAGCCCTCACTTTGGTGACATCTTGAACACAAGGCCAGTACTGTAACTGCAGTTACAGTACTGGCCTTGTGTTCAAGATGTCACTTTGGTGAGATCTTCATTCAGGTACACTCTCGGGGTTGATCCCTGCCTGCGGTTGGGGGGAAGGGCCCAGGGAAGGTTGGGGAAGGTTTTGGATAAATCGACTTCAGCTAGCTTTTTCTTCGCTCCCATGAGCGCGTGCTTCTGTCTGTAAGAGGACAGTTTGACCAAGATCGGCCGACTGGCAGGCCTGCCAGACCCCACCTCCCTCCTGCCTACACGGTGCGACCTCTCGATGGTCACGTCATCCAGGGGAACACCGATCTCGTGGCCGATTTTCTTTGCGATCGAGTCTGTGTCCTCCCCTGGTAATTCGGGGATGTTACTGATTCTGATCGAAGTTCTACGACCATATTGTTCCAACTCGTCGACCTTGTCTTGGAGACGTAAGATGTCCCTGTCCTTCTGTTCAAGAGCTTTTTTCAGGCTAGTAATCTCATTACGTAGCTGGTGAGAGACTTGGGCTGCAATAGCTTTTGACAACAGTTCCAATACTTCGGGATCACTGAGCGCTAACTTGACCTGTTCTTTCACAGACCTACCTGCGTCACTGTCGATTACTGTGCTGCTAAGGAAATCACTGGCTTCAGACAAGCTATTGTCACCAAAGCAAGAGCGTTTGGAGTCATCCTGCAAGGGAGAGCTTGCTTCTCGCTTTTCAGCCATAGCGACAGAAGAGCTCCGAATGAAACAAAACTCAAGGGTGCTTGTGCAGAGCAAGACAAGGCAGATGTACTTAATATTTCGTGTGCCTGTTGTAACCCACTGTTAAGCTAAGTCACGGTTTGCTGAAGCTGGCGATACAGCACACTGAGGTCGCATGGGGTCAAGAGAGAAAAACACGAGAAAACACGAGCGCATGCTGGAACAGGTAACACCAGGTGAAGTCCTATCACTGTAGCAGTCTCAAAAAAAGCAATGTCACCCATTCAGAAAAAGGAAAATCAGCTACTTACTAATCACACACGATGTCTCATCAGACCATATTGATGTTGGACACAAAGCAGACCATTACCAACCGAATGACTGAAGAAAACTAATTTCAATCATTTCTGATGATTACTATCACGATTCACTGTTTTTTGGTTAGGCAAAAAAAAAAAAAAAGTCTGTTTACGGCATCCCGACCGACCCTATTTTTTCGCGCGACCCTAGACCTTTTTACATTTAGTCAAGTTTTGACTAAATGTTTTAACGTAGAGGGGGGAATCGAGACGAGGGTTGTGGTGTATGTGTGTGTGTGTGTGTGTGTGTGTGTGTGTGTGTGTGTGTGTGTGTGTGTGTGTGTGTGTGTGTGTGTGTGTGTGTCTGTCTGTCTGTCTGTCTGTCTGTCTGTCTGTCTGTGTGTGTGTAGAGCGATTCAGACTAAACTACTGAACCGATCTTTATGAAATTTGACATGAGAGTTCCTGGGTATGATATCCTCAGACGTTTTTTTCATTTTTTTTTTTATAAATGTCTTTGATGACGTCATATCCGGCTTTTTGTAAAAGTTGAGGCGGCACTGTCACGCCCTCATTTTTCAATCAAATTGATTGAAATTTTGGCCAAGCAGTCTTCGACGAAGGCCGGACTTCGGTATTGCATTTCAGCTTGGTGGCTTAAAAATTGATTAATGACTTTGGTCATTAAAAATCTGAAAATTGTAAAAAAAAAAAAAAAATTATAAAACGATCCAAATTTACGTTCATCTTATTTTCCATCATGTTCTGATTCCAAAAACATATAAATATGTTATATTTGGATTAAAAACAAGCTCTGAAAATTAAAAATATAAAAATTATTATCAAAATTAAATTTTCCAAATCAATTTAAAAACACTTTCATCTTATTCCTTGTCGGTTCCTGATTCCAAAAACATATAGATATGATATGTTTGGATTAAAAACACGCTCAGAAAGTTAAAACGAAGAGAGGTACAGTAAAGCGTGCTATGTAGCACAGCGCAACCGCTGCCGCGCCAAACAGGCTCATCACTTTCACTGCCTTTTGCACTAGCGGCGGACTACGTTCAGTTTCATTCTGTGAGTTCCACAGCTTGACTAAATGTAGTAATTTCGCCTTACGCGACTTGTTTATATTTAGTCAAGTTTTGACTAAATGTTTTAACGTAGAGGGGGGAATCGAGACGAGGGTCGTGGTGTATGTGTGTGTGTCTGTGTGTGTGTCTGTGTGTGTGTGTGTGTGTGTGTGTGTGTGTGTGTGTGTGTGTGTGTGTGTGTGTGTCTGTCTGTCTGTCTGTCTGTCTGTGTGTGTGTGTAGAGCGATTCAGACCAAACTACTGGACCGATCTTTATGAAATTTTACATGAGAGTTCCTGGGATTGATATCCCCGAACGTTTTTTTCATTTTTTTGATAAATGTCTTTGATGACGTCATATCCGGCTTTTCGTGAAAGTTGAGGTGGCACTGTCACGCTCTCATTTTTCAACCAAATTGGTTGAAATTTTGGTCAAGTAATCTTCGACGAAGCCCGGACTTCGGTATTGCATTTCAGCTTGGTGGCTTAAAAATTAATTAATGACTTTGGTCATTAAAAATCGGAAAATTGTAAAAAAACAAAAAAATTTATAAAACGATCCAAATTTACGTTTATCTTATTCTCCATCATTTTCTGATTCCAAAAACATATAAATATGTTATATTTGGATTAAAAACAAGCTCTGAAAATTAAATATATAAAAATTATTATCAAAATTAAATTGTCGAAATCAATTTAAAAACACTTTCATCTTTTTCCTTGTCGGTTCCTGATTCCAAAAACATATAGATATGATATGTTTGGATTAAAAACACGCTCAGAAAGTTAAAACAAAGAGAGGTACAGAAAAGCGTGCTATCCTTCTTAGCGCAACTACTACCCGGCTCTTCTTGTCAATTTCACTGCCTTTGCCATGAGCGGTGGACTGACGATGCTACATACGGTCTTGCTGAAAAATGGCATTGCGTTCAGTTTCATTCTGTGAGTTCGACAGCTACTTGACTAAATGTTGTATTTTCGCCTTACGCGACTTGTTTTGGCATTTTGGAGGGGAAAAAAATGTTTAAGAAATTAAAATTAAAAATTAAAAAGTCTTTGTTTTGGGGCAAAATAACTTAAAAATATGGTTTTTTGAAGAAAAAAATTTTTTTATTTAAAAATCCCGACCTACCGACCCTATTTTTTGGGCCTATGTTACCGTAAACAGACTTTTTTTTAAATTTTTATTCACAATTGACTGTTCAGCTTTGTTACGTCACTTTTGAATGTTGTAGTAATACGAGTATGACAGTGTAGCGTCCACTATCACAGAACTACATGACAGCGGCGGTGGAGGCGGTGGAGGCGGCCAGGGTCTGTCAGCTGACGGCTTACCTGCAGCGCGTTGGACGTGCAGGGCTGACCAGACTTATCGCTGGTGAGTCGTGTGGATCATTGTGTGTGTGTGTGTGTGTGTGTGTGTGTGTGTGTGTGTGTGTGTGTGTGTGCTTGAGCGTGTGTGTATGTGTGTGTGTGTGTGTGTTCGTGTACGTGCATTTGTGTGTGTTTGTGTGTGTGTCTGTGAGTGTGTCTGTGTGTGTGTGTGTATGTGTGTGTGCGTGTGTGCGTGTGTGTGTGTATGTTTGTGTGTGTGTTTGTGTGTGTGTATGTGTGTGCGTGTGCGTGTGTGTGTGTGTGTGTGTGTTGTGTGTGTGTGTGTGTGCGTGTGTGCGTGTGAATGCGTGTGTGTAAAATTGTTGGTTCGCTTTTCTGGCGTCATACTCCTCAAAAAATCATTCAATTTTAAATTGTTTCACACTTTTTTTAGCTATGTCTTAGTGTTTGTGTCTGTATACATGTGTGTCAACGTGCGTGCGTGTGCTATTT
>NC_090259.1:43147980-43170480 GCF_037325665.1 Littorina saxatilis
TACTGACAGGGGAAGGTGGAGATCTTCTTTCGGACGATTCGTTGGAAACAGGCAGATGACAGTGATTATAATCCTTTCTTGGAGCAAGCAAAACAGCCACCTGTGTTTGATCCACAGGCACCGGAAGATGCGCCGGACTGATTTTTCAAAAGTTCATATCTAAACATCATTATAAGCCAAACTAATTATTATTTCCATGATTAGACACTAAAAACAGATTCTTGGTTCAATTTCCTTTAAAAATAACATAGGTTTTACTCACCTACCTACTGCAAGTTTTGGAGCTAGAATTTTTTGTGAATTATTACACCCCGAACTCCAATATTCCCTGGCAGTCAGGAATGCACATACGCAAGTTTTGATTGGCAGTGAAAGGGTTTTAAAACATTTCAGTTACGGATGACAGCGGGCAGACAGTGCCCAACTCATGACGAGTGTTTTGGCGAGTAAGGAAAGACTGCAGGTGAGAAAGGATGAAATAAGAAAAGAAAAAAATACTCTCCACGCGGACACTATAAAGCAAAAGGGAACAACAATGTGCTGCTGCTGAAGACTTCAATACGAAACCACAGCACTTTTGTTTAAACAGTATTTTATTCGTAAACAGACACAAGATGATATAACAACATCATTAAGAAGGAGCACAACAAGTTTAAAACTTATGATAAGTGCTCACATAAACATGCCTGAAATTTCATGGCGGAATATGATCAATGCGACACATTTTTTGAAAAAAGAGAAAGAAAAAAAAAAGGAGAAAAACAACAAGAAAAACTTAGTTTGAATTATCGAACACAATCTGTGTCAATACCGAGAACGAAAACAAATACAAAACGAGAACGAAAGACACAACAAAGCCACACCACAAAACTTTCGTTTCTTTGTGTGGTCTTGTATCTAGTGTTTATATTTGTTATAATTATCTTATTCTAACTTTCGGGCGTCTACGGAACTAAAAAGACTTTTAGATGAGTCACGATTTTCGTATTGAAGGATCTCGAATTCCATGTGAAATACGTTTTCATAGACATTGAGCATGTTTGCATGGCGATTTTGTTTGGATGGTGGGGTGTTTGGTTCATCGTCCGTCGCTTGCTTGGTGGTTGGTAAGTTGGTTAGTTGTTGGTCGTTTGTTTGTTTGTGTGTAAGGCGGGTTTTCTTTTTTCATTTTTCCAAAAACAAAAAACTCTTCCAGAAAAAAAAGGTTTAGATTTAGCATGAAAACATCCTTGTGTAACTCCAAAATGGCGGTTTTCATCAGGCTTAGCGGTGACGCTGGGTGGTAGGTTTTGCCGAGCCAGAGTTCGGGATGCAAAGGCCTCGCTCCTCCAGTCGCAAATGCTGTGAGAGAGGGAAATATGCTGAAATTAGTCAAAACCTGATTGGGAGAATGGGGGGCCGGGGCTGTAGGTTTGAAGGGGAATACCGTAAAGTACCTTTTAAGCGCCCAGTATTGAGCAAACGCCCACCCCCTATTTTGGGTCAAGCGCTGTGCATCGGGTCATAGACCAAATAGCCTGGACCGCCAACTCGTCACGTGACCCTTCGAGGTTACGACTCTCGACTTTCAGGGGCACGTCACGTCCGGTTTGAAAGGCCAGCGATTCGAAGAGAGTGAAAAGAAAGCACGCTCCAGTTATTTGTGACAATGGGAGGTGACAATGAACTGGATTTTCCAAAACTCCAAACTAAACTTAACAAAACTCATCGAAAAATATGTTCCATATGCACTTTTGCTGAGTTTATTTTAGCATTTTCAGAACTTACCTCGGCAACTTCGTCCATGTTTACAATCGACACCGGATATGACGTCCCCCTAATTTCTGAAATGCCATGTAACCGTAGGTTCCTAAATGCGAGAGGCCGCTACCTCGTAATAGAGAGAAAGAGCGGAGAGAGAGCTGGTTGGTGGTCCAGGATAAATGGTCTATGATCGGGTACAGTACCTCTTAACGCCGACCCCACTGATGAAATCAGAAATTAAACTGATTATTTCCTCGATGATTTGATTGACGTCTGTTTTAATGACATCAATATCTGTACATACGATCTATCATGATTATTCCTTTGGTACCTGAAGGACTTTAGCAGCGTAATTGTGAGTCATAATCAAATGAATTATAAGAAAATAAAAATAAAAAGAATTAGTTCACGCTACTTACGTTCTCAAGGTACGCACGAACAAGACCTTCCTCCGTGTCTGGCAGATCTGTCGACAAGGTAATAAGGGGCAGATTACAACTGCGCAGAGTCACAGGCACAGACGAAGCACTGCAGATTGTTGAGGTAATTCTTTTTTTGTGTGTTCCCAGCCCGCCCCACGTTGCGTGAAAAGAAAACAGACCAAAAAATATATACTCGTCATAATCCCTTTCGCAGCACCAATAATCTGCAGTGCGTCGTCTGTGCCGCTGACTCTGCGCAGGTATAATCTACCCTTAACCTGCATAAACCTCGCGTAAATACATGTACAGGTAAGCCAGACCACACAACATTTTTCATGCCGCCAAAAAGCACAGAAATTGCTCTTTCTCTCTCTCTCTCTCTCTCTCTCTCTCTCTCTCTCTCTCTCTCTCTCTCTCTCTCTCTCTCTCTCTCTCTCTCTCTCTCTCTCTCTCTCTCTCTCTCTCTCTCTCTCTGGTCTCTCTCTCTCTCTCTCTCTGGTCTCTCTCTCCCTGCATATGGGTGGGTTCGCGGATGAGTCTCGTGAATGTGCATGAGCCAAACGTTTACATACACACCACACACGAGCATGTCTGTATTAACAGCAGTGGCAAATGGCAATACCGAAGGCTACCACTACCACAATGGCGCATGCCTTCGTTCCTGCTTAATTCATAGACGTGTGCGTGCAGACATGCACGATGGCTATAGATCAAAGATACACACATCAACAGTATCCCTGGTGCCTAAAAATGTTACCAAAAGGAAGGTTTTGTATTTCTTTTGGTGTGTTGAGTTGGATGATTTGTTTGATTGTTTATTTGTTGTTCTGCTTTTCGTTCCTTTCTTTATGCGACAAAAGCCGGCATCTTGCAAGCCGAAGTTTCATGGACGATTTTGAGATAAGTTTATCGAGTATTATTTTTGTGTTTGTTTGTCTACTTCAAAGGCCACTGGGTCGACGAACTGTAAGCTTAACGTTTTGTTGTGTCAATAATTACTAACGTTCCAATAAGGCCTAAAAAAAATTGGTGTGGTTACGGTAACCCGACCTACCCTATTTTTAGAGGCCGACCCTATAACTTTGTATTACATTTGTCAACAACAACAACAAAAAACACACACAAAAAACCGAGTGCAGAAAACGCAATGAAAGCGACAGCGCTCGAGTCGCACACTTATTTCCCTGTCAAGTGAGTTTAATTTGTACACATTAGAAAAAAACAGTTTAAAAAAAAAGTGATTGCCTACCTTCCTAGCCTATTTTGTTTGGCTATGTTACCTTAACCACACCTTTTTTTATTTTTTGGCCTAACTTACAATTCTTGTTTGTTTGTTTTTGTTACTTATTCTTTGTACGTGTCGTTTATTGCTTTGTTTGTTTGTTTGTTTGTTTGTTTGTTTGTTTGTTTGTTTGTTTGTTTGTTTGCTGGTTTGCCAGCTGGTCCATTGTTTGGTTGTCGATTGGTTTGTTGGTTGGTGAGGAAGAAAGCTCAAGGAGATACAAATTACTGTAAGAAGGAAGTTCTCGCCACACCACGCACGCATGCGCATAGTGTAACTCACGTGCCGTCAGCGCCAAAATGGCGTCTCTGTCCTGCCCTCTCTCGTAGGCGTGCAGTCTGCAGACCTCGGCGGCAGCGATCAGTTCCACGAGCATCACCTGTTCTTCGGGCGTCAGGAAGTTGAGGGCGTCGGACGAGTGAAGCCGCTTCAGAACCGTCAGCAGTTCTCCAGTCACGTGACACACCGTCAGGCACGTGATCACGACAAGAGCCAGGGTCTTCATGGTCTTCTGAGGAACAGGAATAGACATATATGTCATAGGAGAGGATACGTATGGATATCTTCTTCTTCTTCGTTCATGGGATGAAACTCCCACGTTCACTCATGTTTTCGCACCTGGTGTTTTTTTTTGTTACGTGTATGACCGTTTTTACACCGCCATTCAGGTAGCCATACGCCGCTTTCGGGGGAATTGGAAGCATGCTAGGTATTTTCGTGTTCCTATAACCCTCCGAACTCTGATGGATTACAGGATCTTTCCGTGCGCACTGGGTCTTGTGCTTGCGTGTACAAACGAAGGGGGATAAGGCACTGTTAACCTGGGAAATCGGAAAAATCTCCACCCTTAACCCACCAGGCGACAGCGGTCGGGATTTGAACTCACGACCTTCCGCATAGGAGGCCGGTGTCTTATCCACTAGGCCACTGTGCTCACGCACTTGCACGCAGACACTCTCTTTCAACCCGACACGAACAGACGTACACGTATAAGTACACACGCTACTCAAGCGCGATTTTGACATTAATTGGAACGTCGTTACGAAGACGCACACTCACACACACACACACACACACACACACACACACACACACACACGCATACAACCACACACGCACGCGCACACACACACACACGCACGCACGCACACACACACTTATACAAACACACACACACGCGCGCACGCACGTACGCACGCACGCACACACACACACACACACACACACACACACACACACACACACACACACACACACACACACACACACACCCAATTCATTGTCATTTGTCCTCTACGTTGTCAACTAAGTGGCTGGTTGTGTAATTGGTGTTTTCACATCCGAAAAATGAAATTCATGTCATCAGTATATATTGTAAACCACAGCACGCAATACGTTTGCAGTCTAAACTTTTAGATTTTCTTCTAAAATATCTTGCACCACTGGCACCGTGTTCATAGAACCTATTGTAGGCTTCATCCTTACTAACCCTTTCGCTGCCAATCAAAACTTCCTGACTGCCAGGGAATATTGGAGTTCGGGGTGTAATAATTCACAAAAAATTCTAGCTCCAAACTGGCAGTAGGTAGAAAAGTAAAACCTATGTTATTTTTAAAAGAAATTCAACCAAGAATCTGTTTTTAGTATCTAATCATGGAAATAATGCACAAGTGCAGGACGGGTATACCCGTCCTAAGGCAGTCAATTGCAAATCGAAACGATCCTTCACTCCAGAAACCCGAGCTTACCTGTTGACTTCGTCGATGACTTGTGGCAGAGATAGGTGCTGACTGTGTCAGTGTGTCGTTGGCAGATAACAACCGCCAGTCTGGGAACAACCAAAAACTGCTACACAAACACAAAACATGATAGTTTGGGACGACGCCCTTAAAGGAACAGGCCTTCTTGTGGACTGGGTGGCCGAGTGGTAACGCACTTGCGCTCGGAAGCGAGAGGTTGCGAGTTCGACCCTGGGTCAGGGCGTTAGCAATTTTCTCACCCCCCCTTTCCTACCCTAGGTGGTGGGTTCAAGTGCTAGTCTTTTTATTATATTATTATAGTGAGACGAAAAACCGAGGTCCCTTCGCGTACACTACATTGGGGTGTGCACGTTAAAGATCCCACGATTGACAAAAGGGTCTTTCCTGGCAAAATGGTATAGGCATAGATAAAAATGTCCACCAAAATACCCGTGTGACTTGGAATAATAGGCCGTGAAAAGTAGGATATGCGCCGAAATGGCTGCGATCTGCTGGCCGATGTGAATGCGTGATGTATTGTGTAAAAAAAATTCCATCTCACACGGCATAAATAAATCCCTGCGCCTTGAATATGTGCGCGATATAAATTGCATAAAAATAAAAATAAAAATAAAAAATAAATCCCTGCGCTTAGAACTGTACCCACGGAATACGCTCGATATAAGCCTCATATTGATTGATTGATTGATTGATTTTTGAGAACAAAGTTCGGTTTTTGCATAGGATGTCATCCGGTTCACTGGGCGAAAAGTCACGTTTTGGCACTATAACGTGGCATATAACATGAAACATGAAGTTAATCAACTGAATTTTGTGGCATTATACCTGTGCGATTCACATCAAGTTAGAAAAACTGCCGTAACGCAATAAAATCCCTGGGATTTTAGCGCGGTGCAAAACACAGTAAAACATCGAGTTTTGGTGTCTGCGTTTTGGACGTTTTCGCTACATTAACGCACGGCGATTCACGTCGTGTTAAACGCGTTTCAGCAGTGCGCAAAACACCACGAAACCTGTGGAGTTACGATAAGTTTTTCTGGTTTCTAAAACTTGATGTTAGAGTGTTGTTTTGATGGATTATTCTGCGTTTTCATCAGCCTGGTGCCGAACCTGCAGAATCAGACGATTATCGGCTCCCTCTCTCTGCATTTTTCATTTAAGCAATGTATTGTATGTAAATTGATGATATGTTCTTACTTTCATTTCTATTATAATCATGTAGCAGTAGTTTGTTTTCTTTACTTGCTTATTCTTTAGCAATTTTAGACTAGTCCCTCTTTAGGGCGAGGGCCAGATGTAAAAAAGCAGATCACTGCTTACTCTATTACCCTCGTAAAATAAAGAATTGTTCTTGTTCTTGTTCTTGTTCTTGTTCTCTAGTTTCTCTCTCAGCACGGTCACACACACACACACACACACACACACACACACACACACACACACACACACACACACTGCACATACATCATACACACACACACCGTCACACACATTCACACTGTCACTGCACACGGCACACACACATGCACACACACATGCACACACACACACACACACACACACACTGTGACTGACACTGACTGACCCGCGTCACACACACACACACACACACGGGCACACAGTGACACACATACACACCCCTTGAACTGACACACACACACGCACACACAACTGAACACACACACACTGATCATCAGTTTATAAATGTGAAAAAAAGTGCAGTGCACAAACATTTTTGGGGGTATCTCTTATTTTCTCTATAATTATGAGCCTTGTCACAGTACAGTGTACACGAGAGACTGCATTGCCCGTGCGTTGAGCAGAGAAAGTAGGTCATTCTCAGCTGACTATTTAGCGCGGTCAGATTTTAGTTTTCTTCTATATTCCTTTCCACTTTTGCTGGGGTACTGGCCGAGTTAATCGTTTTCCCATGTGTGTGGGACCTGTAAGGAATTCGAAGCGGCAACGGACCACAGATAGGTCTTTGTTCTACTCCCCCCCCCCCCCCCCCTCCCCGAAACATCCGTCCGAGATGGTGGCTACTGACTGGACTTGCAACTTTCTCAACTTGTACAGTACGAACTGCAGTGACTCGAATTTGAGTTTTGGGATTTCTCTTGCTCTACCTTTTCTGATAATGTTTTACTTAGCTCGTGTTTAGATGCAATACATACTGTCTCTTTACATTTAGTCAAGTTTTGACTAAATGTTTTAACATAGAGGGGGAATCGAGACGAGTGTCGTGGTGTGTGTGTGTGTGTGTGTGTGTGTGTGTGTGTGAACTCAGAACTCAGAACTCATTTAATTGTCATAAAAACACAGTAAAGGGTTTATCAGACACGAAGTGGATATTTGTAAAGACAAGAAGAAATATCGTCCATAGAGCAGTGATTACAACATTGTTATGTATCTGTAGTTATGTCATTATTGCGTATAATCATGCAGTTGTATACAAATTCAGCAAGTTGTTGCTGTGTGCGTGTGCATGTGTGTGTGTAGAGCGATTCAGACCAAACTACTGAACCGATCTTTATGAAATTTTACATGAGAGTTCCTGGGTATGATATCCCCGGACGTTTTGTTTTTTTCGATAAATACCTTTGATGACGTCATATCCGGCTTTTTGTAAAAGTTGAGGCGGCACTGTCACACCCTCATTTTTCAATCAAATTAATTGAAATTTTAGTCAAGCAATCTTCGACAAAGGCCGGCGTTCGGTATTGCATTTCAGCTTGGTGGCTTGAAAATTAATTAATGACTTTGGCCATTAAAAATCTCAAAATTGTAAAAAAAATAATTGTTTTATAAAACGATCCAAATTTACGTTCATCTTATTCTTCATCATTGTCTGATTAAAAAAACCATATATAAATATGTTATATTTGGATTAAAAACAAGCTCTGAAAATTAAAAATATAAAAATTATGATCAAAATTACATTTTTTAAATCATCTTTCATCTTATTCCTTGTCGGTTCCTGATTCCAAAAACATAGAGATATGATATGTGTGAATTAAAAACACGCTCAGAAAGTTAAAACGAAGAGAGGTGCAGAAAAGCGTGCTATCCTTCTTAGCGCAACTACTACCCCGCTCTTCTTGTCAATTCCACTGCCTTTGCCACGAGCGGTGGACTGACGACGTACGATGCTACGAATAATTATACGGTCTTGCTGAAAAATTGCATTGCGTTCAGTTTCATTCTGTGAGTTCGACAGCTTGACTAAATGTTGTATTTTCGCCATACGCGACTTGTTTTGTTTTAGGATCGATTTTGATAATGATTGAGAAAGGAGAATAGCCGGTGTTAGTTTTACAGTCGGTTTTATGAAGTTTGAGTAAAGAAGTGCGTGGTTTTTACCCTCCTTTTCGTTTTCCTTCCCCTTCTTTAGTTTGCTATTATTGTGCTATATTTTCCTGCTTCTACACACACACACACACACACACACACACACACACACACACACACACACACACACACACACACACACACACACACACAAATCGAATCTAAAACTAAAGAGCCGAAATGGCTGCACTCTAACTCATCTTTGATCTCCCAAAAAACAAATCAATCAATCATTCACACATGGATCAGAGGCAGTGATATGGCTGACAGAGAAGCAAAAGAGGCTGTTACAGATCAAGCAGCATTTCATGACATAAAATTAACTAAGACGGGAGCAAAACACAAAATGGCCAAAGTTATCTGGCGTCACTGGGAAACAGAATTAAAAATAGAAGGCAATGCTCATGGTTGGCTTATTCTGCCCCGACAAACAAAACAAAACAGGCCTTCACTTCCCACCTCCCTCCTTTAAATTACGTCGCAGCAATCGCACGGATGGATGCGCTCACAAGTGCTTTCCCCGTCTCTGTGAATGTGAAAAGTTTATATCTTTTTTACACCTCTTTGACCGCTGCCAATCACTCCAACAAGACTTCCGCAACCTACACACCACAGGAGCTCCTGTGCTACACACCCTTGTCAACGAACACAAACTGAAACCCCATGAGTTTTTTTTTTTTAGATAAACATTGCACGCTTCAATGGAAGCTAGCATACACCCTGTGTCTCTCAATATATAAGGCTGAAATAGGATATCTGTTTTAAAAACCCTGATCTCTGTTCCTCCTTCCACCCCTCAATACTCTCTCACGCCGAGCTTTTTCTTCTTCATTGTATTATTTTTCCAGTTATGTATTTACTTACCTATTCAGCCACAAATATAACAATATTCCACATAAAAAAAATAAAAAAAATAAGCCTACAAAACCGCTCCAGTCCAACCATATTCCGCGTACACAATCTTCACTTCCATCCCCATTTTGAAACATCGCAACAGACTTCCAGATATGATTATAACACGACCATATGTGTTCTCTGGTTGCATGTTTGTTCAGTGTCTTGTCCCCACATAAAGCATATTAACTCTACCTGTCCTAAAGCCAGTTGCAGTTCTAAGAGGACGTTAAAACTAGTTATCATCATCACACACACACACACACACACACACACACACACACACACACACACACACACACACACACACACACACACACACACACACACATATATATATATGAGAAATCCCATGTATGTTTTATGATTGTTGTTTTGGTCTGAATACAATTTGGAATCTTACTACACTCATAGACCTATATTAATACAGGTCCCTGCTACAGTACTCTTGTTGATTTTACATTTAAGTTGTTGTCAGAAGTATTTTGTTCGTCGGTTCGTGTCTGGTGCGTGTGGTTTGAATGCCGCCCTGACAAAATTAATGTCTTTTAAAAACACATTCACGGTAACATCTTCGACGCAGACACAGACAGTTAGGAAGGGCTCCTAATATGGACCACTTTTTGTTTCATGCTGATAACTAGCTTGTTTTCTTGCGAAGAAGTTTTATTTTGTGTTTGGTAGTCCTTCTCTCTTAGGTTGGCCGTTAGGCCTAATTAGAGTGAAATAGCTTTGATAGACATTCAGCAAAAATTAAATACATACAAAATCACAAATGGTACATATTAGGAGCCTGGGCGCCTAATATGGACCAGTGAAGCGGCCTTCACGAATCACTGTAAAAAAAAAGCCCCCTATACTTCAAAATAGCATGATACAACTTAGTGTACAAGTCAGACTAATTCAAATAATGCTTTAGATTGATCTGTTTCGGGTTGATGAGAGCATTATTTGAAGAACACCAGGAAACTAAAGAAGCTTATCAAAAACAGAGTGAAAATAAGTAAAATTATCAACTTGCACGAAAAGAAGACTTTTTGTTATTTTTTTTTTAAACTGATCTCGAGGGCTAGTAATAGGTTATTTCCAGCAAGCTTCTTAATGAATTAATGAAAAAAGCCTTTAGCTTCTTTTTCTTCGATTTGTTGAAGGTGGTCCATATTTTAGGGGACTCGCACATACTTTGAGATTTTGCTATTGATTTTTTGTTTGAAGTAGAAACTTGGGGTCAACACTGCTAAAATGTAACAAATGCGGCCTTAGCTGTCATAGCAATTTTTGTGTGAAAGCTTTGGCTGTGAACAGAAACGAGTCCGTTTTAGGCAGCACATTTAGAGTGAACGCTGCCAAAAGTGAAAACAAGTCGCGTAAGGCGAAAATACAATATTTTGTCAAGTAGCTGTCGAACTCACAGAATGAAACTGAACGCAATGCCATTTTTCAGCAAGACCGTATAGCAAAGGCAGTGAAATTGACAAGAAGAGCGGGGTAGTAGTTGCGCTAAGAAGGATAGCACGCTTTTCTGTACCTCTCTTCGTTTTAACTTTCTGAGCGTGTTTTTAATCCAAACATATCATATCTATATGTTTTTGGAATCAGGAACCGACAAGGAATAAGGTGAAAGTGTTTTTAAATTGATTTCGACAATTTAATTTTGATAATAATTTTTATATATTTAATTTTCAGAGCTTGTTTTTAATCCGAATATAACATATTTATATGTTTTTGGAATCAGCAAATGATGGAAAATAAGATAAACGTAAATTTGGATCGTTTTATAAAAGAAATATTTTTTTTACAATTTTCAGATTTTTAATGGCCAAAGTCATTAATTAATTTTTAAGCCACCAAACTGAAATGCAATACCGAAGTCCGGGCTTCGTCGAAGATTACTTGACCAAAATTTCAACCAATTTGGTTGAAAAATGAGGGCGTGACGGTGCCGCCTCAACTTTCACGAAAAGCCGGATATGACGTCATCAAAGACATTTATCAAAAAAATGAAAAAAACGTATGGGGATATCAATCCCAGAAACTCTCATGTCAAATTTCATAAAGATCGGTCCAGTAGTTTGGTCTGAATCGCTCTACACGCACGCACGCACACACACACACACACACACACATACACACACACATACACCACGACCCTCGTTTCGATTCCCCCTCGATGTTAAAATATTTAGTCAAAACTTGACTAAATATAAACAAGTCGCGTAAGGCGAAAATACAATATTTAGTCAAGTAGCTGTCGAACTCACAGAATGAAACTGATCGCAACGCAACGCAGCAAGACCGTATACTCGTAGCATCGTCACTCCACCGCCCGTGGCAAAGGCAGTGCCAGTAAATTTGACAAGAAGAGCGGGGTATTCGTTGCGCTGAGAAGGATAGCACGCTTTTCTGTACCTCTCTTCGTTTTAACTTTCTGAGCGTGTTTTTAATCCAAACATATCATATCTATATATTTTTGGAATCAGGAACCGACAAGGAATAAGATGAAAGTGTTTTTAAAACGATTTCGAAAAAAAAATTTTGATAATAATTTTTATATATTTAATTTTCAGAGCTTGTTTTTAATCCGAATATAACATATTTATATGTTTTTGGAATCAGCAAATGATGGAGAATAAGATAAACGTAAATTTGGATCGTTTTATAAATTTTTATTTTTTTTTACAATTTTCAGATTTTTAATGACCAAAGTCATTAATTAATTTTTAAGCCACCAAGCTGAAATGCAATACCGAAGCCCGGGCTTTGTCGAAGAGTACTTGACCAAAATTTCAACCAATTTGGTTGAAAAATGAGGGCGTGACAGTGCCGCCTCAACTTTCACGAAAAGCCGGATATGACGTCATCAAAGACATTTATCAAAAAAATGAAAAAAACGTTCGGGGATTTCATACCCAGGAACTCTCATGTCAAATTTCATAAAGATCGGTCCAGTAGTTTAGTCTGAATCGCTCTACACACACACACACACACACACACGCACACACGCACACACACACACACGCACGCACATACACCACGACCCTCGTTTCGATTCCCCCTCGATGTTAAAATATTTAGTCAAAACTTGACTAAATATAAAAACAACCAAACGCAAATGTACTACTACTTCTACGACTCGTTTGAATGTAAAACAGAAATGTAACACTGTCTGTGACAATGACGGTTCTACGATTCGTTTGAATGACGGTATAGATCGAACCTTAACCCACAACTACGAAAATTTGTGTCAGACTTTTTTGAACAGGAAAATATGCCTCTGTTCAACAGTAACCAACACATGGAAGATGTTTTTGAAACTTACAGAAATGTAACACTAGCCTATCTGTGACAATGTTGCTTTTGAATTGAACCCACATTTGTTGAACAGGAGAGAATGTTCCTGTTCAACAGTGCCCAAAACACTGAATCTGACGTTTTTGAATCTTTTTTGTCATCTAACTGAATCTGACGTTTTTGAATCTTTTCTGTCATCTAACCCAATTGCTCATGACTTCATCGATCTTGAACATGCCTACTTTTCAAAGAAAGACAGACAAAGCGAAATCTGCATGTTAGCCATCTGCCTGAAATGGTCAATGCACTTTTGTAAAATTGTCACAGCTGTTATATGCACTTTTGTGAAATGGTCAGTGCTGTTGTGCACTTATGCAAAACTTGGTGCTGTGCTGTTAACATTTGAACAAAATGCATTTTGTTCAAATGTTTAGTGCAACTTGCTACTATATAATCGCTGTATGCGCTTTGTGGTAATAATGCACTTTTGTCAAAAGTTTGCGCTAAATGTTGGCACTATGCATCATTGTTGGAGCACCCTCCTGTAGTAGATGCACCATGCATAAAAATGTACTGTGAAATGTTTCGTGTAAATTATTGTCACAATAATGTTTTGTGCGCCCCCATGTATGTGTTCTGTGCTAATAATGCACGGTTGTGAAATGTCCGTACACATTTTGTGGCACTATGTAATTGTTAGTGCATCCTCCTGCGGATGCTTCGTGCTAAAATTGCACTTCCATTAAAATATTGTACGCTCATGTCAACTGGTACTATATTTTCAATTGTTTCTCTGTCAATTTCAGATGTTTGTTTCCAATTACTTCAGTATCTCCCTGTTGCAATTCCAGGTGATTCATTATGCATGTGCCAATCAGTTTGAGGTGTTTAATTCTGATTCCTGTATTTACAGTGTAAAATTAAAACTATTGTTTTCAAACATTCCTATGACACCTGGTAATGGCTCTGTGTTTTTTTGTAATTTGTATTTTGTTTTTCTGCAATAAATATTTGAAATGGATCTGAGACTGACTTACTACTTTTAGCACTCTTTTTCACCACATTCCCACGTACAGATATTGCAATATCAACTCTTCCTTTCTACCTGTTTCAAACAAGCTCTATTTTTTAATTAAAAAGTTTTTTTTTCTTGTGGCTGTTTGATCAATTATGGCAAGCATTGACTGAAATAAACAATTTATATATATCCAGCACAACATGCAATTCATTAACTTTTGACCCTAACCTTTAACACTTCCCAAAATAAATCTTTGGTGGACATTGCATCGACGCTGTTCATTTTGAATGAACATTTTTCTTGTTAGATCAGTGGTCTATGCCGGCGCATAGTTGTGACTGGATCAACTCGCTGCGCTCGCGGTAAGTGCTGACAACCGGAAGAAAGCTGCATTCCGAAAAAAGTCACTTCCGTTTCGCCATTTTTCGATGATGCCAGAGAAGTGAACCATGATTTCAAGATGCCCGGTGCAAATTGTTGTATGCCTGGATGCCGTGTGAGCTCACTAAGATGTTCAACGCTTATTACTTTCCATGGTATACCAAACGGAAAAGCGGATGCCGAATGGAGAGCTGCTCTTCCACAAAATCAACCGTGCTGACAAGCTTTTCAACCCGAAGAATGCGAGGATGTTCCCGACATTTCAAAGAAACATGCTTCAAATACGGTACGTAAAAAAAACTAGTAATATAGCGAAAATAAGCTTTCATCTGATTGTCTGTGCTGTGTTGTTTTGCTTGTAATGCTTCAAGTGACGAAGCTCTAGTAGTATCAATCAATCAGTATGAGGCTTAGTACTTGTAGTAACTAGTACTTTTACAGCTCGCAGACAAAAAATAACACAATCGTATTCTGAATCATACATTGACAAAGGCGTAATTCTGAGCTATAATTATTAGGTAATGGGGGAAAAACCACTCTTTGTTCTTGTGATAATGTGTTTTTGAATATATTCTAGTAAACTTCTGGGTTAGAACTTAGATTTCTTTTGTTGTTTTACTCGGTCACTGAGTCAGTCTTGTTCATTCTTGACAGATTTGCAGTAGTGTGTTTTACTAATTCTTGTTTCTATTTCAATAGATCTAAATGTATAGGTCTGTTTAGTTAATTTAACTTATAATTTCGACTCAGCATTTTGAACATTTTCTTTGCATGTTTTTTTGCTGGGCCTACAGGCAAGCGAGCACTCATTCCAGGAAGTCTGCCAACCACATGTGCTACAGAAGTCAGTAGAAACACCAAAGACTCCAGCCAGGAAACCCCCAGTGAGTAAAAATTGCTGTTATTTGCCCAGTATAGTATGCTATTAGTGATACTGATAGTGATAATATGCTACTTGTAACTCTTTTGTGAGTACCGGTACATGTATACTGGGTGTTTTCTCAGTTTTGTCCGCTGTCAGTGTGAGATTTATATTGTGGTATAACCTGTTTTTCTAGTTTCATGGTTTAGCCACGACTCACTTTGAATGAGGGTCATCTGCCAGGCATTTAGCTGATTATCTGATAAGTGATATTTTTTAATTTGCTATTTATAAATTACAGTTATAGTAAACTAACACTGTCGCACAAAGTATGTGACTTTAAAAAAAGATTTGTTTGAAATCATGTGAGCTCTGTCCACTAGATGATGGAGAAGGGAATTTTTCCAGTTGAGTCTGCAACATGGATTTTTTCTCTCTCGGATAACAAATACAGTATGGTAGGAAAAATTTAGGGTTGGTGTGGCGATAACTTCTTCTTCTGCGTTCGTGGGCTGAAACTCCCATGTACACTCGTGTTTTTACGTGTATGACCGTTTTTACCCCGCCATTTAGGCAGCCATACGCCGCTTTCGGAGGAAGCATGCTGGGTATTTTCGTGTTTCCATAACCCACCGAACTCTGACATGGATTACAGGATCTTTTCCGTGCGCACTTGGTCTTGTGGTTGCGTGTACATGTACACACGAAGGGGGATAAGTCACTAGCAGGTCTGCACACAAGTTGACCTGGGAGATCGGAAAAATCTCCACTCTTAACCCACCAGGCGGCCGCAGCCGGGATTCGAACCCTCGACCTTCCGATTACGAGGCCGACGTCTTACCACCCCGCCACAGCGCCCGTCGTGTGGCGATAACAATAAAGATATGTCATAGTGACTTGACTAATTGATTTGAATTCTGCTGCAGGTCAGTCGCCCCCCACCTCCTGCTCCTGACCTGGTTGCCTACTACAACTTCGAGGAAATACGACAGGACACCCTTCAGCTTGCTGCACCATGGTGTCTCTTGGAGAACAGCAAGGAACAGATACAGGTGGGAATAACCGAAGCCAGCCAAGTGAAACTGTTGTCCTCTACGTTATGATTACGTACTCCAGCAGACATCAACTTGTGGTCGACGTGCGTGGGTTTTGCTCAAAATACGTAAGTATTCGTCAGTGTTTGGCTTCTCGAATTAAGTTTCAACTTAATCTCTGTCTCGAACCACAGGCGGAAGGTATCGTTCACTGGACCACTACTTACATAGAAAGACTATACTGAACGAATCGTCGGTAAGCTTACCACACTGTCATACTGTCATACTCATAGTGATATCACTGATACATTTGTACAGGTATTAAAACATGGCTGTTTGCTGAAAAAATCGTTGTGAAAAATTGTAATGTCTCTGAAGTTTGATTCAGTCCGTCATTCATTTTGATGGGAAGTCAACCCTTGGTGAGGCTAATACTAATATTGTTTTGATCTGTATTCTGCCAGTGCCATTGCCAACTGCCATTGTTGTTCTTGTGGAGTTCTAGAACAAGCTCTGGTTTGAATGACCAGCTAAAATTAATGCTAATAGTAAATAAGTACATTATTTTTGCATTAGCGGGGTATACAAAATATTTTATTAAAAAAATACCGCATGGTTTTGCTTGATCAAATCATTTATCAGCTAACAATATGCTTTTATTTCAGTTGGACCTGACTTGAGCATGATTCCGTTGTCTCCGCAACAACAGCTTGATTGAGATACAGGCATGTCCAGTTTTCAGCAAGTGCAGGCTGAGTGTGAAGATCTGATTGCTGATCTAGACACAACATAAGCTGCTTGACACTATTCCAAGGTAAGCGAGAAGCTTTGAAAATAGTTACTTTAATTCAGTAATGCGTAATTATGTATGCAATACTCCTGCTGGTGAGTTCACTACAAACAGGTACTACATTAGAACTAGAAGAATAGGTTCCACAAGAACATTTCTGACTGTTGATGCCACTAAAACTCTCGTTACATCCTGCATTCTGTGTAGATTAGATTACAGCAAATCCCTTCTCATAGGCTGCCCTGACTCCACTCTCCAACCCTTGCAAAAAGTACAACACTCTGCAGCACTCCTCTCATGAAAGAACTTCACTGGCTTCCTGTGTCTCAACGTATTAGGTATAAAGCTGCCTGCTTCTGCTACAAGATCATCTCTGAATCGGCACCTGCCTATCTTTCGGAACTGGTCTCCCTCTACACTCCCTCTCGCACCCTTCATTCTTCTGCTGATGCTCGACTTCTCCGTCAAGGTTGCTTTAAACGCAAGGCTCATGGCTTCCGCACGTTTTCATATCATGGCCCTCAGTTATGGAATTCACTCCCCTTTCTATTACGTCACTCTCCATACATTTCATCTTTTAAGTCCAATTTGAAAACTCACTTGTTCCAACAACATTACGGATAGTTCCTTAGGCCAAACAAAAAAATAGTCTGTTTACGGTAACATCGGCCCAAAAAATAGGGTCGGTAGGTCGGGATTTTTTTTTTCTCCAAAAAACATCAAATTATTTTGCCAAAAAACAAACTTTGTTTTAAGATTTTGATTTTTTTTTTCCCCCCCAAATGCCAACAAAAAGTCTAGGGTCGCGCGAAAAAATAGGGTCGGTTGGGATACCGTAAACAGACTATTTTGTTTTGTTGGCCTTAGCATAGAGTCTGGGGATGTGAGATGTGCATGATGTGTTTGAATCTGACAGTGATTGTATGAATTTTTGAGTCACTTGAGAAAAAGTGACTCTATGTAATCGGTCAGTGTTAGTCTGTCCGGCCGGCCGTCCGGCCGGCCGTAGACACCACCTTAACGTTGGACTTTTCTCGGAAACTATCAAAGCGATCGGGCTCATATTTTGTTTAGTCGTGACCTCCAATGACCTCTACACTTTAACGATGGTTTCGTTGACCTTTGACCTTTTTCAAGGTCACAGGTCAGCGTCAAAGGAAAAATTAGACATTTTATATCTTTGACAAAGTTCATCGGATGTGATTGAAACTTTGTAGGATTATTCTTTACATCAAAGTATTTACATCTGTAGCCTTTTACGAACGTTATCAGAAAAACAAGGGAGATAACTAGCCTTTTCTGTTCGGCAACACACAACTTAACGTTGGGCTTTTCTCGGAAACTATAAAAGTGACCGGGCTCAAATTTTATGTGAACGTGACTCATTGTGTTGTGAATAGCAATTTCTTCCTGTCCATCTGATGCCTCATATAATATTCAGAACTGCGAAAGTGACTCGATCGAGCGTTTGCTCTTCTTGTTTATACATGTATTGTTGTCACGCGCTTTGAACTTCTGATAAGGCGCTTTATAAATGCCCGTTATTATTATTATTATTATTATTATAAATAGATACACACTTGTAAACTTATGTTAGTTTTCACACGTGAGCATGAAGGAATGTGCCTTTATGAGGAATGTATAGTGGCTTGCAATATTGAATTTGAGGGATGTTTGCAGTTATATAATATATTAGCACAGCTCAGTTTTCTTCAGGGTTCCGTGAGAACAGTGAAATTCTCCTTTGAGGACTGAAAAATATCTTGGATAATTGGTCTTAATTGGGGGGTGGGGGGGGGAGATTTAAAACATAAGTACATTCACATGTGTTTTTCATTTTCACTGTGTAAAGGTGGGGAGGTCCTTCTCTACTTGTTTCTTTGTTTTCCCATTGACATATATTTTGTTCTTGTCTATATTTTTTACATAGGTGCTGTCCTCATCCCCAGCCGACTGTTTCCGCTGAAGCCGTGAAGGATGCTTCTTCATGTAGGCGTGGACATCTTTTTCGTCGCCGTGCAAGGCTTCCAGTTCCAGTACCATATAATTTTGTGAATACTCTGGGGACCTGTCATCAACTTTGGAAGGACGCTTTATTTTAACACTTTGTACCCCATCTATGTTGACCAAGATTTTTTAAGCCGAGACCAGCTGTGCTGCAGCAGGTCACTCAGAATTGTAGAAACTGTATCAACAGGCTAGAATCCTGGCGTTAGATCAACGTTACAGGAAGCGACTGAAGCTAACAGTCTAAGCAGGATGCGGATATGTGCCGAATGATAACAGATGCAATGTACATAGTGACTGTGTGTACCTGGGAGACAAGGAGTTAAGACCACATCTGAACTGAGGATTTAGTCTCTCCATAATCAAACGCTGAAGAAGATTTCAGAATGAACTTTGTTAGATAAATTATGGTTGTTATGATCGTCACATTTTAGGTCCCCCCCTTCCCCCCTTTTCAAACTTCCCCGCTTTTCAGACCTTACATTTTTGGATTTTCTGTTCACAACCTGTTGTACATTTACCTAGATATTAAGCAGATTTCCTCCTTTTTAAGACCAGCTTATTTTTTTATTCTTGGAGGCCTGAAAAGGGTGTTTGGAAGGACACTGTATTTGTTTGTTCGAAATTCAGAATTCAAATAATTCTTCATCAACGAGTTATTACTGCCTCACCATAGCAGTTAGGCCAGTCTTACTAACTCTTACTTTTATTAATGTGCCGTGATGCAAAGACGTTGAGCAGTTTTCAGATGTTTATGAATCTAGGGCTTTCAAAATTTACTGACATACAATACAATACAATACAATAAAATAACTTTATTAATCTCTAAAAGAGAAATTGCATTGCTGAGCTTTTGTGTCCGTAATAATAACATACATAAAACATTCAAAAATAAACATTTGTTCTTTGTCATGCATACATTCTTGTGTTCTTATACATTTCTTCATGTTGGACTCCATGACTCCATGACATCCAAACATGAAGTTCAGTTACCCCTTTTTAACTTTGAAGGTCACATTGTGGGCGAATTTTTAGCAAAAAGTTGGAACATGGTATGACTGTTCTTACTCACAAGGGAAGTGATTTTGTTATTTACTGATTTTCATTTTGTGTGGCCTTCTTTCACCCATTTAATCATTCATAAATGTTCATACCCAAGGGAAGTAATTCACATATATCTATGGCCAATGTTTTCACAGGGCATCTATAGTGTGGATGAACACTGTCTCCACTCAAAATAGTCCTTTGCTATTGTACATTGTGAATCAGCATTTTTGTTTTTGTCCTGTTTGAATAAAGTGCAATCATTTTACAACCAAAGTGTTAATGTTAAAGATGTTTACATAATGTGTGAAGGATGATGCATTTGAAAACTAATATTGTTAAATGTAAATTGACCTGTGACAAGTCAGCATAGTGCAATATCCAAGCATGAAACCCGCACACAATTCCCAAACAACATGCTTTCTTTTCCACAAAATTCCATCCAGTGGAAAACAATTATGTGAACGTCATAACATGGTGTTTTTTTACATTAATAATCAAGCCTTACACCAACTAAAATGGTGTTAATAGGCATTTGAGCAAGCTTTAACACCAACATAACATGGAGTTAATAGGCATTTGAGCAAGCTTTAACACCAACATAACATGGGGTTTTGCATGTTATACCAGCAATAACATGATGTTAATCACATTACAAGCAAGCTGTAACACCACCAAAACAAGCAGTTTTGCAAGTTAAGTCTACGATAACATGATGTTAATCACATTACAAGCAAGCTGTAACACCACCAAAACAAGCAGTTTTGCAAGTTAAGTCTACGATAACATGATGTTAATCACATTACAAGCAAGCTGTAACACCACCAAAACAAGCAGTTTTGCAAGTTAAGTCTACGATAACATGATGTTACTTGGCGTTAAACCAAAGCTTTAATGCCATCAAAACTTGGAATTTTTGCATGTTACAGACATGCTGTAACATGGTTTAACATGATGTTTTGACCGTCGCAAAACGCGCTGAAATTCCAGGCAATTTCGCTGCGATAACTTCAACAAAATCCAATCAAAATCTGGCGTTGTCGTGAACACCAAAATGTGATAAACCCATTGAAACTTGAAGTTTTGTTGGGATTTTGAGTAGTTTTGTAAGATACAAAACGCCACTTTTCGCCCAGTGGTTTTTGTGTGTGTGTGTGTGTGTGTGTGTGTGTGTGTGTGTGTGTTTGGAGCAATTCCCGGAAAACTACTTCGCAGATCTTCATGTAACTTTGCATACACATTTTTCGAGGTAACATGTCTGGGGAGACATGATGATCCGGTTTTTCAAAACAGTTCAGACGGCACTGTCACGACCTCATTTTTTAAACAAACAAACAAACAAACAAACAAACAAACAAATGTGGATGTTTACGGATACTATAGTAGCAATTAGTGAAATTAATTCATAAAAATACCCACCCTCCACGGAGAGCACTCAGGCTGTTGACTTTTGCTATATGTCCAAGTGGATGTAAGGACGTGTTCCAGGTAATAGCTGACTGGAGCTAAGGCCCCCGCCACACAGCTCTACGTCCTTACGAAGACCATGCCGATCACTCCAGTCTGAAAACGTTGTCAAATCGGGGCATATCGTCGTCAAAATCCAGCTCAATACAAACACCCTTTCGTTTAAACACTCACCGCTTGAGAACATCCTATGTGCCTTACGTAAAGAGCGAGCAATTTTTCAAAGAATTAATGTTTGCGTGGCCAGCCGGATTGTTCAGTATCACAATCGGACGCCTCGTTTTGGCGCTTGACCTAACTTTTAAAATCTAAACAATAAATTGACAGCTTGTTACACAAACATTCTTAAATCATAAAAGAATTATTTTTTCATCAAGACAAGATCAGTACAATTCGAAGTTTTGAAAGTTTGAAAAAAGAAAAGCCCGGAAACGTGTCACGCAAAACGTCTTTCTCGTAGCAGACGACGGTTCTGCATAGCGCCAGTTCCTCTGAACGCCCAACCGCCACCGCTCTAGTTCGTGTGACTCGCAGCCGTTTGTTGCGTTTTAGATACAGATGTACACAATAGCGTGCTATTGAAGATAAGCTTATAGCGAGTCGCATTAAAATCACAAACTGACGACTAAATTGTGAAAAAAAGGAAACTGGATCACACGGGTTCACGGTGGCTCAGGGGTAAGATAAACCACGCAAAAATGAATTATTTGAAAATTGCTCGCTCTTTACGGAGGGCACCTAGGATGTTCTCATGCGGTGAGTGTTTAAATGAAAGGGTGTGTGTACTGTGTGTACAAGCCTGACAGTGTCTGTGATGGTTTACGAGAGGCTGACTGTGCCTTTACAATTTCACAGACAAAATTAAATATTTCTGAGAATTTAAATGATTATGTAGAAGAAAAGAACTCTCTTTGATGGTGTTGTTTTTTGTTTAGTTTTGTGTGTTGTTGTTTTAGTTTGGTTGTTGTTGTTGTTGGTGGTGGTGGTGGTGTTGTTGGTGTTGTTGTTGTTGGTGTTGGTGTTGTTGTTGGTGTTGGTGTTGGTGTTGTTGTTGGTGTTGTTGTTGGTGTTGTTGTTGGTGTTGTTGGTGGTGGTGGTGATGTTGTCGGTGTTGTTGTTGGTGGTGTTGTTGGTGTTGTTATTGGTGTTGTTGTTGG
>NC_090259.1:43172980-43187980 GCF_037325665.1 Littorina saxatilis
ATGTGGTTACGATGCATCATGATGTGGTTACGATGCATCATGGTGTGGTTACGTTGCATCATGATGTGATTACGATGCATCATGATGTGGTCACGTTGCATCATGGTGTGGTTACGATGCATCATGATGTGGTTACGATGCATCATGATGTGGTTACGATGCATCATGATGTGGTTACGTTGCATCATGGTGTGGTTACGTTGCATCATGATGTGGTTACGATGCATCATGATGTGGTTACGATGCATCATGGTGTGGTAATGTTGCATCATGATGTGGTTACGTTGCATCATGATGTGGTTACGTTGCATCATGGTGTGGTTACGGCGTAACATGTCGTGATTATGGCGTGACATTGTATAAGTACGACGTAACAAGGCGTTACATGTTTCATCACGGTGAAACTTGCTTTGATTACGACGGAACATGGTATGAAGACGGTGTAACACGGCGTGTGAACGGTGTAACAAGGCATCAATTCGGTTCTCGTACCCGGTGTAACACGAGAAAATTACTCCCACGAGATTTTTACTCCGGAGTAAACATTTCGTACGAAAAAGTTACTCCCTTTACGAAAAAGGCACTCCCCCATTTCACGAGAAAATTACTCCCCAAGACAGGTGAGTTCCGAGTAAACATTTCGTACAAAAATGTTACTCCCCTGACGAATAAATAACGAATAAATTACTTCACCCAAACACAAGCAATTTAACTTCCCATGCCAGGTGTACGAAATTTTTACTCCCTTGTCCCCTTGTTAGTCTTGGTGGTGGAAGGGGTGGAAGGAGGGTAGCGCGACATTCGTGTGCGCGAGATCACTTATTGGCATTATCCCTTCGCCCGCATCCCATTTTTGCATACGATATTTTTACTGGAAGTAAAAAAAATGGGGAGTAAAAATTTCGTGGAGGGAGTAATTTTTTCGTGCCGTGTGGAGTTCTTTTCTCGTACGAAAAGTGTACTCGGAGTAAGAATTTCGTACGAAATATTTACTCCGGAGTAAATTTTTCGTGGAGTAAAAATTTCGTGTTACACCGGCGTCTGCGGCTTGCTGAGAAATTACAATGGAGCGTGACAAAGTACTGCTGATGGGGTCTATGTCGACCAAAAAAGTGGGATTCCCTGTAGGTGGAGTTCCTGTATGTGGATTCCCTGTATACAGGGAATACCACAGGGTAAAGTTCCTGTAGCGTTTCGCTGATATCGCTGAAAGTCGCGTGATGCTTAGCGACATCGGTAGAATTTGATGTTTTTCGATCTTTTTTTGTATTTCTTAGAAATTCGAGTATGGTTTGCAAGTTTTATTGAAAAATTCCACCCTGTGGGATTTCCTGGATACAGGGGAATCCCTCTACAGGAACTCCACCTACAGGGAATCCCACTCTTTTGGTCAACATAGACCCCATCAGCCAAAGTACTGGACACGAAAACCGGCGAAGCACGTCAACGGTGTGTCTGCCATTGTATTAGTTGGTACACGTTCAACCAGCGCTGCACAATACGAGGCAGCTCCGAGGATGGACTGGCGACTGTGAGCACTGTCTTAGCGAAACCACTGTCACTAAAAACACCCGAGAAACTCGACCTATCATTCGTCCCTCGTCTTAGAACTTTACAAAAACGCAGGAAGGCTTGTGAAAAAGTTCCACACTACTGCGATCTAATTCTGGTAGTATAGGGTATGGCGTCAGATTCGTCTCATACGCAGCGGAGAAAGAAAATATGACAAGCGAATATTTCGATGCGTTTTATTCGAGGAGGCGGTGACATCAACGCATCCAGTCAGTTGTAATTTTCGAGATATATAGCAAACCCCGCGCAGCTGACAAAACGCATTATGGCTTCTAACTCTTTTAGAAAACAGGTATTGAAGTTACGAAGGAAGCTTTTTTCCCAGAGGTTTACATTGGTAGTAGTGGTTTGTGTGATTACAATCAGTGCTTTGCTGTTCGAGCAAACACGATTTTCTCAACGAGCTGTGAATGAGAATATACCGATGCTCGGAACTAATGGTGGTGTGCTTGCAAATTCCTTCAGTGTACAGGTATTGAGAAATAGTGTTTTCTTGCGACATCTCTCATGTCCTTCTCATGACCTTAGCCGAAGTGTGTTTGCGGTGGGGGGAGCGTTGGGGGAGTCTGTATGTCGGTTTCTCTGTGTGTCTATGTGTGCATACGTATTTGTGTGCGTGTGTGTGAGTATGTGTGTATCTGTCTGCCTGTGCCTCTACGTGTGTGTGTGTGAGTGAGTGTGTGTGTGTGTGTGTGTGTGTGTGTGTGTGTGTGTGTGTTTGTGTGTGTATGTGTGTGTGTGTGTGTGTATAGAATTATTTTTTCCTCTATAGCTGTGTGTCGCCTGTCTGTCTGTCTGTCTTTCTGTTTCTCAATCTCTCTCTCTCTATTTCTCTCTCTCTCTCTCTCTCTCTCTCTCTCTCTCTCTCTCTCTCTCTCTCTCTCTCTCTCTTCGGTTGTATTGAGTATGCCACAACCCTCGTGAAAATAAACTTGGTTTGACTTGATTTGATCTCTCTCGTAAACCGAATTTCAGTCAGCCATTCTCTCTCCCCATTTCTGGACAGAAGACAGAAGTCACGGAGGTGGTGGAGGTGTTCCCAGGTGACCCGCTCTACCAAGAGGGGTGGCCAGGTGTGGAGAGCAACCACAGTCTTCCAGGCCAGGTAAGCCATTGTTACACCTGGCAGGTAGGTCAATGTTACACCTGATACTTCGTTTACTCGTCTCCGTGTGTGGCAGAGGGAGGGGGGGGAGGATGTATGGTGGGTGTGCGTACGTGTCAGAGAGAGATAGAAAAAGAGAGATATAGCTCGAAGCTCAAAAGAGAGAGAGAGAGAGAGAGAGAGAGAGAGAGAGAGAGAGCGTGTGTATGTGCATGTGTGTGTATGTGTGTTTGTGTGTGTGTGGGTTTGGTTTGTGTGTATGTGTGTGTGTGTGTCTGTCTGTCTGTCTGTCTGTCTGTGTCTGTCTGTGTGTGTAAGTGAGTCTGTCTGTCTGTCTGTCTGTCATGCACACAAAATTAACCCGTGTCCGGCCAGGCCTGTATTGGAACAAGTGGCCCGTGATGTACAAGATGATCCTCGGTCACTGAGAGAAAGACATCTTCAATGGAAACACTACAAGACTGTTTGATGTTTCCACAGCTACCTTCAACACTTCACTACGTGTGGTGCGGCGACAAAACATTCCGCTTCCAGCATTACCTGGGTGTTCTGAGCGCTGTCAGGATTCTGCAGCCCTCCAAGATCCTCTTCCACTCTACACATTTTCCCGACACGTCTGGAGACGGCTACCACACCTGGTTTCTTGTAGGTCAAACCAACACACCTGGGAACCACTTTTTTTTTTATTCACTGTTGTAACAAAATTCCTTGTAAATGTGTTTGACTTACAATGGACATCGACATTTTGATGGAAATCCCTGTTTTGCACTTGGAGTATTCTCAAATAAACTTGGTGTAATTTCAAACAAACATTAGCGTGCTCCACACAGCATTTGAACATCCATGATTCAAACATGCTTCACACGCGTCCGTCGCACCGTTGATTAAGTTTACCAATACATTTAAAACAAATGCATCTTTCAATGTTTACTGACTAAAACTGTGATCATGTATCAAAATACTGGATCGGATTCGGGATGCTCTTGTGAAGAAAAGTAGTCTAGGATTTTTTTTTTTTTTTTTCACTGACCGTACTGATTCTAGAGAATCATGCTTACAAAATACGGCGAAATCGTATGGGTTCCCATGTCTGAACATACGTTCGTGTGAGGCAATGAGTATTCAACACACGTTTTGGGGTCATACTTTAAACTCGAGAAAAAGTAAGTGAAGGAGGAAGAGAAAAAAAACACCATTATTGGTTGGTAATTTCTGTTGTTGCTTTTTATATTTTCAATGCATTCATCTAGGTAGTGATGATCACAAATTAAGTTCAACTTGTTTTTTTCTATAAATAAATGAAAGTAATCGTCACCGTTTTTGCTACAATAATGTTAGTGTAATAATAATAATAATAATAAATAACTTTTCTATAGCGCGAGTCCCATCAATTGGCTCCAGGCGCTTTACGAATTCATTATGGAATAAACTAGCACAAATCAACAAGCATACAAAGCATACATTTAACTGAGACATAACACCAAGATCCCAAGCACTAAGCAAAACTTAGCGTACAATGTTAAAAGTACACACACACACACACACACACACACACACACACACACACACACACGCACGCGCACAAAGATACCATTGACAAATAGACCATAAAGCACATGCAGGGTAGAGAGTTCCAAAACAGAATAGAGTTGTGGAGAGTCTACTCAGGATAAGCAAAGGCTTTACGAAACAGGTATGTTTTGAGTTGTGTTTTGAAGGAGGAAAGGCTGCTGGAGTCACGGATAGAACTTGGAAGCGAGTTCCAGACGGTCGGAATCTGGTACCTAAAGGTTCTTTCACCGAAGGTCTTGGTCCTGGTTTTGGGGATGCGAAGGAGTTTTTCAGAGGAGGATCTGAGAGAACGGGATGGCTCGTAGATACTGAGGGAATGGGACAAATAGGGGGGAAGTGATTTCTCAAAACAGCGGTACCCTAACAGAGCCAGCTTGTACTCGATTCTATACTTCATAGGAAGCCAGTGAAGGGTGGTAAGTAGGGGAGTGACATGGTCTTTCTTAGACTTCTGCAGAATGAGCCTTGCAGCACTGTTCTGGACTCTCTGTAAGCGATCAAGTTCTTCAGTGGGGAGGCCGGCAAGCAATGAGTTGCAGTAGTCAAGTCGACTCAGGATCAAAGAGGAGACAAGTTGAACAGTGGCTTGGAGTGTCAGGAATGATCTGACAGAGGAAATCTTGCGCAACTCAAATCTATCCTCTCCCCGACTCCTATCGCTGAATATACTGTGAACACATTGCCCATAGTGTTATAATACTACATCAGCTAGTCTGTACACATGTGCATATATAGGGGCCTACTCTCTCAAAATGTCAACTCTGTAGTCCCGTTTCGATGTCATCGTGGAATTTTGGCATAACTCGATTCTAGGCGATTTTGATGTTTTCGAGCTTTAAAACTAAGTAGGCTTAAATCATTCTCCTTGAAACATATATTCTCATATGGTCTATATCATATTGCTTGTAAGAGCACGTTTATAAGCTTTGCTTGTTGTGCTCCATTTACTAATTGATTGTATGCGGCATTGTTGTATGTAATCATTTTGCTGAATAAAATTGTTTAAACCATATATTCTCCCAAATACGATTTACATTCAATGCATGATTTATAATTCTGTTATCTTTCCATACATACCAGGAACGCATATTACAAACACTATTTCATAATAAAAAATAAAGCGTTGTCCTGAAAAGACGTTTAAAACAAGTTACGCAAAATTCCACGACGACGTTGATTTGTCGTTTGCTTTCACGCTAGTTTTTCGCCTTTCTCCTTCAGAATCTACAAGAAGCATTGCCGAACCTGGTACTGCGAAAGCTGAGTGTGAGCACTCCCTGTACGTCGGAGAAACTTTTCGACTTCGTCATCGACAACTTCTTCTCCCAAGATGGCGGCATCTTCATCGGTGAGAGCGTCATTCTCACGCGTAGCCCACGTGACCTCGATGACGTCAGTGTCGTCTGGTCTGCTTCCGGCATCTCTTCTGCCGCTACAAATGGTGTCATGATTGTCAAGAAGAGGATTGATGGAAACATTTTAAAGCGACTTGTGGAGCGTAGCAAAAGGTTGGTATAATAAATGGTAACATTAAAGCTTAGCGTTTCAAATTTAAGAATCAGAAAAAAGACGAGTTGGTTTATGGAACGTTTAATGAAATACAATACAAAACATTGATTTTATCGTCCCAAATTCAGTGAAGGCATTGCGAGGTAAGCCTACCAATGTTTACAGACGAAGATAGCCGTGGTATTTTGTTCTAACTGAGATGAAATCGTGACAAAAAGCGACTAATGTGACTTGGTAATGGGATTGATTCCATGAACCTCATGTTCATGCTCATGTACATGTTCATGTTTATGTTCATGCTCATGTTCAAAAAAAAAAAATCCCTGCGCTTAGAATTGTACCCACGGAATACGCGCGATGTAAGCCTCATATTGATTGATTGATTGATGTTCAAAGGACATAACCACGTGATCTACTGTTGACGTAGAGGGTGAATTTGGAACACCACGTTATCATGGCTTGAAATCGTAGAAAAATGCTTGTCTAGTGTTCAATTTTATATGCCTGGTTCTAGTGTTCAATTTTATATGCCTGGTTCTAGTGTTCAATTTTATATGCCTGGTTCGATGTCATATTCTTTCTTTCTTTCTTTCTTTCAATTTTGTCGATTTTTCCATCATCCAAGTAATACGAATTTTGTGTATTGTGTCTTCAAATTTCTCGTCTGTCAAAATCTAGGTTTTCTAAGCACAAAACAAGTCGCGTAAGGCGAAATTACTACATTTAGTCAAGCTGTGGAACTCACAGAATGAAACTGAACGTAGTCCGCCGCTAGTGCAAAAGGCAGTGAAAGTGACGAGCCTGTTTGGCGCGGCAGCGGTTGCGCTGTGCTTCATAGCACGCTTTACTGTACCTCTCTTCGTTTTAACTTTCTGAGCGTGTTTTTAATGCAAACATATCATATCTATATGTTTTTTGGAATCAGGAACCGACAAGAAATAAGATGAAATAGTTTTTGAAACGATTTCGGAAATTTAATTTTAATCATAATTTTTATATTTTTAATTTTCAGAGCTTGTTTTTAATCCAAATATAACATATTTATATGTTTTTGGAATCAGAAAATGATGAAGAATACGTTGAACGTAAATTTGGATCGTTTTATAAAAAGAATATTTTTTTACAATTTTCAGATTTTTAATGACCAAAGTCATTAATTAGTTTTTAAGCCATCAAACTGAAATGCAATACCGAAGTCCGGCCTTTGTCGAAGATTGCTTGGCCAAAATTTCAATCAATTTGATTGAAAAATGAGGGTGTGACAGTGCCGCCTCAACTTTTACAAAAAGCCGGATATGACGTCATCAAAGACATTTATCACACACAAAAAAACGTCCGGGGATATCATTTTCAGGAACTCTCATGTCAAATTTCATAAAGATCGGTCCAGTAGTTTAGTCTGAATCGCTCTACACACACACACACACACACACACACACACACACACACACACACACACACACACACACACACACACACACACACACACACACACACACACACACACACACACACACACACATACACCACGACCCTCGTCTCGATTCCCCCTCTATGTTACCAGAAAGGTATGTTATTGGAACGTTATATCTATAACAAAACAAAACTTCTATTTAGTTTTGAATGTTTGTTTTCAAAAAGCTTTGCTTGTTGCACAGTCTCTGCAGCTTTACATAATTATACCTGTGCGTGACTGGGTCTTGGTTCGGGTAAAGACGATGAATAACATTAAGTGTCCCAGGTGAACACAGATCTGCTAGTGCCTTATTCCCCTTCGTGTGTACACACATACCCAAGACTAAGTGCGCACAGAAAAGATCCTGTAATCCATGTCCGAGTTCGGTGGGTTATAGAAACACGAAAATACCAAGCATACATCCTCCGAAAGCGGTCATACACGTAAAACCCCACTCGTGCAAAAAAAGCACGAGTGTACGTGGGAGTTTCAGCCCATGAACGCAGAAGAAGAAGAAGAAGAAGAAGAAGAAGAAGAAGAAGAAGAAGAAGAAGAAGAAGAAGAAGAAGAAGAAGAAGAAGAAGAAGAAGAAGAAGAAGAAGAAGAAGAAGTCACATCAACTACTAAGCTATCAGTACCGTCTTTCTTTTCAGGAAATGCACGAGTGCAGACGAGTACAACAGCAAGCGGTCAGAGTGGGACTGTATCACCGTGGAGTCGAACCTCTACCCCCGTGATGTGTGGGCCACACTCACACCGTTTGCCGAGCTCGCCAGGTGGCTGTACTACGGACGTCGGGCGCCATTCCTTGTTCCAAGGTCTCAAGTAGGTACACAAAAATTAAGATGCGTAAGTGGACAGTTCGAGACGCGAATGGCTGAGAGAGTGAGAAAGAGAGGATTGATGATGATAAATGTTGTTTAACGCCCTCACGGTTAAACCATTCGGGGCATGTTCCCGGGCAGAGGATTGGTGATGATAAATGTTGTTTAACGCCCTCACGGTTAAACCATTAGGGGCATGTTCCCGGCCAGAGGATTGGTGATGATAAATGTTGTTTAACGCCCTCACGGTTAAACCATTAGGGGCATGTTCCCGGGCAGAGGATTGGTGATGATAAATGTTGTTTAACGCCCTCACGGTTAAACCATTAGGGGCATGTTCCCGGGCAGAGGATTGGTGATGATAAATGTTGTTTAATGCCCTCACGGTTAAACCATTAGGGGCATGTTCCCGGGCAGAGGATTGGTGATAATAAATGTTGTTTAACGCCCTCACGGTTAAACCATTAGGGGCATGTTCCCGGCCAGAGGATTGGTGATGATAAATGTTGTTTAATGCCCTCACGGTTAAACCATTAGGGGCATGTTCCCGGGCAGAGGATTGGTGATAATAAATGTTGTTTAACGCCCTCACGGTTGAACCATTAGGGGCATGTTCCCGGCCAGAGGATTGGTGATGATAAATGTTGTTTAATGCCCTCACGGTTAAACCATTAGGGGCATGTTCCCGGGCAGAGGATTGATTTGATGCTCATGCTTTTAAAGGCACACTCCTTCCCGTGTGAACAGCTCGGATCATCACAGATCATCACAGATCACAGATCACAGATCATCACAGATCATCACAGATCATCACAGATCACAGATCATCACAGATCACCACAGATCACAGATCTCCACAGATCACAGATCATCACAGATCACAGATCATCACAGATCACAGATCCTCACAGATCTCAGATCATCACAGATCACAGATCATCACAGATCACAGATCATCACAGATCACAGATCATCACAGATCTCAGATCCTCACAGATCTCAGATCATCACAGATCACAGATCATCACAGATCACAGATCATCACAGATCACAGATCATCACAGATCATCACAGATCATCACAGATGCTTTCACACGAGGTAAGAACCTACCTCCACTTTGTCACATCCCAAAAATCAACGCCCTGACGTGGGTTCAAGTGCTGGAATGAGTTTATGATGACTTAAAAACAACAACATTAAAGCCACTCGAGCGTCTTTTGCGAAATTAACTCATTTAAAAAAAGCGATCGTCTTATTCCATCTGAGACGTTGAAGACGGTCCTCAGTGGAGCCGGAAGTCGGTCTTTTTGTCAAAAACTCAGCGCTAAAGCTTCGTGCGGCCAGCTACGTGAAGTATACTTCGCGTAGTCACCTTCGCTCAATTAAAGACGGGCTGGAACCGAACTCGGGAATGAGTGTGCCTTTTAACTGGACTGGGTGGCCGAGTGGTAACGCACTTGCGCTCGGAAGCGAGAGGTTGCGAGTTCGACCCTGGGTCAGGGCGTTAGCAATTTTCTCCCCCTCCCTTTCATAACCTAGGTGGTGGGTTCAAGTGCTAGTCTTTCGGATGAGACGAAAAACCGAGGTCCCTTCGTGTACACTACATTGGGGTGTGCACGTTAAAGATCCCACGATTGACAAAAGGGTCTTTCCTGGCAAAATTGTATAGGCATAGATAAAAAATGTCCACCAAAATACCCGTGTGACTTGGAATAATAGGCCGTGAAAAATAGGATATGCGCCGAAATGGCTGCGATCTGCTGGTCGATGTGAATGCGTGATGTATTGTGTAAAAAATTCCATCTCACACGGCATAAATAGATCCCTGCGCCTTGAGTCCGAGTCTGGAGATACGCGCGCGATATAAGACTTCATATAATAATTAACTTAACTAACAAGAAGATAGAGCGATCGAGAAAGAGAGATCAGTGGGAGGGGGGGGGGGTGTCGTGTGCGTATCAGACTCTGTCTGCTTGTCTGTCTGTCCTTCTGTCCGCTTGTCCATGGTACACGTATCAAGGGGGCCCGGTAGCTCAGTTGGTAGAGCACTGGACTTGTGATCGAAAGGTCGCAGGTTCGAATTCGGGCCGGGACGGACACGGGTCAACTTTATGTGCAGACCCAGAGACGGAAGCCATGTCCCACCCCCGTGTCATCACAATGGCACGTAAAAGACCTTGGTCATTCTGCCATAAGTGCAGGTGGCTGAATACACCTAAACACGCAGACACCTGGGTAGCGCGACTCCGTTGCTGCTAGCTTTCCACTGGGAGGAAGCGACCCGAATTTCCCAGCGATGGGACAATAAAGTAATGAAAATGAAAATGAAAATGAAATGAAATGAAGTTGTTGTATTTCTTTCAGACGGAAGTCATACCGCGCATTGCTCACTGCATTTGGCTGGCGTCCGATAAAAAGATGTTCTCACAGCTGCAGTTGACCCACTTTATAAGCGTTCTCAGCGCCCTCTATGTGGGAGGGTTCCGCCATGTTTATGTGCACGGCGACAGAGAACCTGGGGGTGTTCTCTGGGAAGATCTGAGAACAGAGGACGTCACTTTCGTCAAGACCGAGAAGCCTGAGACGGTGTTCCAAACACACGTCAACAGAGTCCCTGAACACATCAGTGACATCCTCAGGTAGGAGAGAGGGTGAAAGGGGAACACAGGGGTGGGGGGGGGGGAGAAGAGTGTGCAGAAAGAGACAGACAAACAGACAGACAAAGAGAGTGTGTGTGCTGAATTGTGTGTGTATGTGGGGGGGGGCATTTTTATTTTGTAATTTGCAGGACCAGCATTGAAGCAATTTAAGCTTATTTTTCTCCACTAAGTTTTTCAAAAATGGGCCATTGTAAACTTTTCAAAGGACAAACGTTGTGCCTATTGCGCCAATTTAAGCTTCTTAAGTCTCCACTAAAGTTTCCAAAATGTTTCATTGTAAACTATTCACCGGACACACGGTGTGTTCATATTTTGCGCCGATTTCTCCTGACATTTTTCACTGTAGAATTTTCACAGGACCAACATTCTGATGTTGGCGTTTGTTATCACATGACCATGGCAACATGGAAGCGATTTAACCCTTTATCGCTTGTGACCACAGGACCAACATTCTGTTCAAATATGGCGGCGATTTAACCCTTTATCGCTTGTGACCACAGGACCAACATTCTGTTCAAATATGGCGGCGATTTAACCCTTTATCGCTTATGACCACAGGACCAACATTCTGTTCAAATATGGCGGCGATTTAACCCTTTATCGCTTATGACCACAGGACCAACATTCTGTTCAAATATGGCGGCGCCTACATGGACCTGGACGTGATCTGGACTAGCCGGGTACCCGGGTGGCTGCTGAGCTACCCGACAGTGGTCAGCTTGGAGTGGGTACGGCAGGGGGACTGGCCGGAGACCTTCAACATGGGGGTACTCATGGCACAGCAGAGGGCCCCGTGGTTCAAGAAGTTCGTCCCCACCCTGAGAGATTATCGCGACAGCAGCTGGGGCCGAAACGCCATCATGATGCCCTACAGAGCGTACGAGCGGCAGCCTGACTCGCTCTATGTGGACAGGTATTTACAGGTATGTAGGAGGTATTTGCAGGTATGTATTGGAGGTAGTTACAGGTATGCGGAAGGTATCACAATGTGTTTGGGTTTGGAATCAAAAAACAAGAAAGGTAGGTTGTTGGAACGTTTGTTATTGACAAAACAATACATTCACAGATATTTCGACCCAACGGTCTTTTAAGTGAACAGACAAACAAATAGTCACACAAAACTTATCTTGATAGAATCAGTTTACGCCCACTCGTCAGGAAGCCGAGCGAATGAATCTTTCATTTTAAAATTTTAAAAAGTTTGGGTTTTTGTTTTGATTTCCTCGTTGTACATTGACAAATATCTACTTGCATGTGGAAGGTATCACAATGTGTGTGTTTGTGGGTTTTTTATATCTTCATTTTACGTTGGCAGTTATTTACAGGTGAGTCACAGAATTTTTGCACCATTTTGTTGCGTCAGAATGGTTCCCTTTAGAACCTATGACGGGCGCATTGGCGTGGTGGTAAGACGTCGGCCTCCTAATCGGGAGGTCGTGAGTTCGAATCCCGGTCGCTGCCGCCTGGTGGGTTAAGAGTGGAGATTTTTCCGTTCTCCCAGGTCAACTTATGTGCAGACCTGCTAGTGACTTAACCCCCTTCGTGTGTACACGCAAGCACAAGATCAAGTGCGCACGGAAAAGATCCTGTAATCCATGTCAGAGTTCGGTGGGTTATAGAAACACGAAAATACCCAGCATGCCTCCCCCAAAATAGGCGTATGCTGCCTGATTGGCGGGGTAAACACGGCCATACACGTAAACATCCACTCGTGTTAAAAACATGAGTAAACGTGGGAGTCTAAGCCCATGAACGAAGAAGAAGAAGAACAAGAAGAACAAGAACAAGAACAAGAAGAAGAACAAGAAGAACAAGAACAAGAACAAGAAGAAGAACAAGAACAAGAAGAAGAACAAGAACAAGAACAAGAACAAGAAGAAGAACAAGAACAAGAAGAACAAGAACAAGAACAAGAAGAACCTACGAGCGGCAGCCTGACTCACGGCGGTACGACGGAGGTATCACAATGTGTGTGGGTTGTTTTTTCGGATCTCATCCGTGTAAGTTGACAGGTATTAACAGGTGCGTTGACTTTTTGCACACTTTTGTGACAAAATGTCCAGACAGATGAAGAAGAACAAAAACGCCATACAGTATTATAGCTATCGGTAAGTGTCAAGTTCAAGTTCAAGTTTTTATTAGTCCATAACCCCTGGGGGCATTTTGAACAATGAATACAATCAATACAATCATAATAATATTATATACTAATATAGTAAATAAAATAAAAATTAAAATTAAAACAATTATGAAAAACTGTTACAAATTCTATTAATAAAGTCCAAAATATTCTTTAGCAATTTCTTTTTCTTAGTAGCAAACAACATTTTAAATTTAAGTGCATTAGGTTTTTTCCAATAGTAAGGTGGTAACAACTCAGCTCTTTCTTCTTTGAAAAAATCACAGACAAATAAATAATGGAATTCATTACCTATGTCTTGTGATACACATTTGGTGCAAGTTCTTTCTGACCTTGGGTTGTTAAGATAACGTTCCTTCTGTACAGGCAAATTGTTATTTAATGTTCTAAACTTCATCATTGAAACACATTGCTGATATGGCAGGTGTGTGACATAGTCTTCACATACAAAAATATCTTTAAACATTCGATGATTCGATGATTCCAAAACATATTTTTTGTTCCAACTTCTGTAAACCATTTATGGATATACTGGTCATACAAGCTTCTTGTTACTTTCTTTTTAAACCATGCGCTTGAGTATTGAACATTTTCTTGAAAAGTTCAAAGGCCAGAGAGACCAATTTCATTTAAGGTTTTTTCAATAAAACATAAATAATTAGATTCAATCATCTTGTTGATATACAATTTATAAGTAAAGCAATACACGATACTTGTAAAACATTTTTTATGAATAGGACTAATTCTACATTTCATATTAACATCTAGTGGATATCTTCCAATTTCACCAAATATCATAGCATTTGGGGTTGATTTTTTTAGTTTGAAAACAATTTTATAAAAACGCAATTGGAGTTTAGTAGCAAGTTCACAGGAACCAAAACCCCATACCTCACATCCGTATAGTAAAATTGGAGCAATCATTTTATCGAACAGGTCAACTTGTATGTCCACAGGCTGTGACAATTGTCTACAAGTACGCAAAAGAACAAACATTGCCCTTGAGGCACGATTATATAGATTCTTCTGTGCGACTGAAAATGTATTATTATATAGTCCAGGTATGGGTAAGCAGTCGTAGGCCATTCTGATAATCATCGGTCCACGCTATCGCTCAGGTCTCTCTGACAGGATGAATAATTACTACAAGCATTAAAGGGAAATCTATCAAAACAAGAATACAGAGTTATCTCCCATATGTTTTTCGCTAATGTTTCTGATAACAGACGAAAGACGAACGTGATTGTAGAATGGCCGACTTCGACAGTGATCTCCGTTATGTTCTTCACAGTTATGATAAAGACATCGTTCTAAGGTCAAAACAAGTCGACATTTTGAGACTGCTGTGGGAAGGAGACCGTGATATTGTTGCATCACTCCCAACTGGTTAGGGAAAAAGTCGTCCGCTCCGTAGCCATTTTGTTATGATCACGTGACAAAGTTGGTTATCACTCGTGACACTTTTGCCATATTTATCCGCGAATGATAGCTCGCTTGACACATAACAATTCCTTTCTAAATTTAACAAGTCGCGTAAGGCGAAATTACTACATTTAGTCAAGCTGTGGAACTCACAGAATGAAATTGAACGTAGTCCGCCGCTAGTGCAAAAAATGATGAAGAATTAGATGAACGTAAATTTGGATCGTTTCATAATTTCTTTTTTTTTTTTTACAATTTTCAGATTTTTAATGACCAAAGTCATTAATTAATTTTTAAGCCACCAAGCTGAAATGCAATACCGAAGTCCGGCCTTCGTCGAAGATTGCTTGGCCAACATTTCAATCAATTTGATTGAAAAATGAGGGTGTGACAGTGCCGCCTCAACTTTTACAAAACGCCGGATATGACGTCATCAAAGACATTTATTGAAAAAAAGAACAGAATGTCCGGGGATATCATACCCAGGAACTCTCATGTCAAATTTCATAAAGATCGGTCCAGTAGTTTACTCTGAATCGCTCTACACACACACACGCACACACACGCACACACACACACACACACACACACACACACACACACACTCTCACACACACACACACACACACACACACACACACACACACACACACACACACACACACACATACACCACGACCCTCGTCTCGATTCCCCCTCTATGTTAAAACATTTAGTCAAAACTTGACTAAATGTAAAA